>NW_015505693.1:461973-535378 GCF_001515645.1 Sinocyclocheilus grahami
GGGCCTGGAGCCCTCCCTGGGCTGAACGGGGGATCAGGAGCCCTCCCTGGGCTGAACGGGGGATCAGGAGCCCTCCCTGGGCTATCCTCGGGAACAGGGGCCCTTCCTGGGCTGAACTGGGGATCAGGAGCCCTTCCTGGACTACACTCGGGGACAGGAGCTCTTCCCGGGGCTGAACCGGGGAACAGGAGCCCTTTGTGGGCTATACTGGGGACAGGAGCCCTTCCGGGGCTGAACCGGGGAACAGGAGCCCTTTGTGGGCTATACTGGAGAACAGGGTAACGCTTCCGTGGTGCTGGCACTGGAGGGCGCTCTGGAGGAGCAGGCACAGCAAAGCGCATTCGGGGAGCTGGGACTGGAGCGAGCTCTGGGGCTGGAGCGAGCTCTGGGGTTGGCACATTATCGTCCGTGGGGCTTGCCACACTAACGTCCTTGGGGCTTGCTACACTAACTGCCGGCTGACTTGGGGAAGCCGCGGACGGTGGTGGACTGGCTCTGGCTCGGGACCGGACACTTCCCAGACACCGGAAAACTCCTTCCGTCCAAGTTAGTCCAGTGGTGTCTGGGAGGTCCACGGGGCGATGGTAGTTTGCCCCAAGCCAGAACAGCTGATTGAGGATGGCGTCCCCTGACGCCGTCACCTCAGCGAGCTTGCAGAACTCCCTGGCGTACTCGTAGAAGGGGAGATGAAGGCGAGCTAGGGCGGCGAGGCGAGCGGCAATTTCCATCGCCGTGGGGGGGGGAACAGGAAACAAAAACTGTCAAAAAGGCGGGGAAAAACAAACGTGAGGAAAAAGTGGCTGCTCACTTTCAGTTTTGGTCCGCTGTTCTGTCACAATACACTTAGAGGAACGAGGAGACGCTGGAGAATACTTTAACAAGACTTTAATTCCAGGAACCAAGGGAGACGAACTCAGGAAGACATTTAACAGCAGACCGAGAACTAGGGACTGGGAACACTTTAAATACACACAGGAGGAGGGGATGACGAGACACACCTGGGAGCAATGAAACATCAAGGGAAACACCTGGGATTAATGAACTTAACTAATCAGGACATGAACAGGAAACTAACCAAATAATTAACAAGCCCACTGATTTAAACGAGAGAGGTGGTTATTTAGTTGTCGTGGTGTGTTGAGGTAATTACAGTGCTTGAAAATGAAGAAAAATAGGGAAAATGTAACCAAAAGGATATTGAGAAGTATCCCCCATTTTGTGCTATGCTTAACACAAACATCCATGCATCCTCTTGCAAACAGGCACAACCGTTTCAACACTCCTGTGTGTTGAGCAAGCTAGCGAACTGGAGGTAAACAACCTCATTAGCAGAGTTGTTATTACAGCTGATCAGCACAATTTGCGACTCACAGATAGCGCGGCTCCTCGTGGGGAAATTAGGAAGACTCGGGGCGGGTTCCTGGGCTGATACTGTTGTTCATTTGACTGTGCATTCATGTGTGTATTTGCTGTAAGGGCGATCAACAATAATTAGCCCTAGCCCTATGGAATAGCAATGCTGGGGGAGATGCTAACACAAACCTGTTGTCATTTTTAGAGCCTCTGGTACTTTGGTTCTTTATTTGCATTGAAGAACCTTTAACATCCATGGAACCTCTCCATTGCACATAAGGTTTTTTTATAGTGGAAAAAGGTTCTTCACACTGAGAAAAAAAATTGTTCTTTTAAGAACTGTTCACTTAAAGTTTCTTTGGGTAACCAAAAATGGCTCTTCTGTGGCATTGTTGTGAAAACCCCCATTTGTACACTCTTAAAAATAAAGGTTCTTTACATCTGCGGTTCGATGAAGAACCTTTATGAAACCTTTCGATTCTACAAAAAGTTCTTTAGATTTTTAAAATGTTCTTCACACTAAAAAAGTGATCTTTTAAGAACTGTTCACCCAAAGTTCTTTGGGGAACCCAAAATGGTTCTTCTATGGCCTCCTTTTGGAACATTTACAGGCTAAGCTTTCCATTGTACAAAAGGTTCTTTATAGTTGAAAAATATTCATTAGATTAGATTATTAAAATGCTCTTCAAACTTTAAGAGTTATTCATTGAAAACCTCTTCAGGGAACCAAAACTCGTTCTTATATGGAATCACTGTGAACACCCCCTTTTGGAAAATACATTTTTAAGGGTGTAGATAGAACCTTTCCATTACATAAAAGATTCTTTAGGTTTTTTTAATAGACTTTATTCACACTAAGATAAAATATAAAGAACTGTTTACTAAAATATTCCAAAAGAGGAACCAAAATGGTTCTTCTGTGGCATCACTGCAAAAAACCCTTTTGAAGCCTTAATTGCTAAGACTGTAGATGAGCTGATATATGTTAAGTGACCTAATAATGTAATGTGATTTGGACTGGTGGGTGATCTGGATGCTGGGCGAACACTCTGAGCCACGCTGTCCCCTAGTGGTGAGATTTGCTCTTTGCAATCGATCCACTACAAAGAAGCCTAACTTAAGACTCAGGGATGCATTGAAATTGTTTTAATGCTCAAGAGATATTAAGTGAAGCTTTTCTTTGCAGGCCAAAAACCGTTTCTACATACTGGAAACATTACAAGGTTGAGGCTTGAGATTTCTGGGCTTTATCTTGTCCCTGGAACCTTTCAGAGAACTTTGGAAATATATGGTTGTCAGGACTTCCCTGAATAGGTCGATGGGAATGGAAATATCAAAAGCGCTAGACTCGGCTGAACTTTACAAATATCAGTGTGTCACAGTACGCCAGGAAATCTCCCCCTGCAAACTCGGCTTGACGGCTGTGGAGCTCTATTGGAGACGGTAAATGCCAGAAAGCTGCAGTACCCCATGTTGAGGGTTACGGCAATGATCAGAGCTGGGTAAACGCTTGGTGACCTGTTGACCAATGGCAAAAATATGACTGATGAAGTCCAGACTTGAGATCGCCATCGTATGAAATATAAATATGGACTTTACAGTTTATTTTTGTTAGTAAACTCATTATTGGTTTTTCTGAAGCGATAGTGAGAACTAGATAGTGACAGAAAATTGCTTTGCATTGAAATGGATAATTCAGCCAGGGAACTTCATGCATACAGTTGAGAGAACTCAATAATGGATAATCATTTTCATAAATGGTTCTTTGCTCTGTTATTCTGGTGCCTAAAGCAATAAGAGAAAACAGACACAATACAAGCGAACCTATTGTCTTGGAAACATACTGGAAAAATACAACAATAAATCAGCAAGACAGAAAGGTGTCTAAAACCCATTATAGTACTATTGTACTATACTATCTTTATACAATATTATAGCACTATTAGAGTTTTTATTAATATTGTGAATTAGCTTTAATTTGTATATTTACATTTTTAATTTACATTTTTGTTTTATTCATATTATTATATTCTTTTGTATTTTTTTTTATATATTTTATATAGCTTTATTTGACTTTTAGTCATTTTAGTACTTCAACTTATTTGAGTCATTAGTTATTTTAGCATTTCTTTTTTAATAGGCCTATTTATATTTTATTTAATTTTCAGTCAGTGTTCACAAGGTTTTTTTTTGTGTGTGTGTGTGCCTTGGCTGGTTTTGTTCCCCAACACTTTATTACCTTTGTTATGTTAAAAATATGAGCAACTTATAAGCTTTCTTATGAAAATAATATAAGCTTTCTCATGTTGAAAATATAATAATATAGCAAAAATACAAACGTATTGTTTGTATTATTGCAACAAATAATTTTTATGGAGTAGTTATATCAGTGTGCGGACAATACGTTTGTATTTTTGCTATAGTTTGACTTTTGTCTTGCACCTGAGCCCTGTGTAGGTTTGTGGGATGTGCGCAACTTTTTTATACTTTGAAAATATAATAATAAGCAGCTAATAATAATAATTATAATAATTACAGTAAATAATAGTAGCACTTTAAAATAAGATTTGATTTGTTTATAAACAATCAACAGTTTTTACAGCATTTATTTACATTTATTAGCATAAAATATATCTAGATTGATGGGAAATTAAATACACTGTGTTGTTTATTAATTTATGTTCATTAATAATGCATTAATGTAGGGTTAGTTTTAATCCTGACAGCAGTTCTGTGTTCTTCCAGCAGGGGGCTCTGATGTTACGACCATACAGTAGTTATTGAAAGGCTCCCCGTGTTTGAGTCGTGAAGTAAGGGCCTGTATTGTACAATTACGTTGTGCTCCCTGTAGCCCACATTAAACTCCCCGTAACATAAGCTCTGAGTGTGGCTAAACAGGCATTAGGCAGCGAGACACCATGCCTGGAATGGATGGCATGTCTAATACAATGTGCTCAGAATACACATGTAAATGTCAGGTGATGTATTGCAGTCCTTGGTTTCCATGTAATCAAACCCACCCAGTTTCCATCTTGGCACTTGTTAGCATTCATGCCGAAACATAAAGCATGATTTATTTATCGTCCCAAGCTAATACCATGCATGTCATGAGCTCTGTGTCAATGCGTTTTGTCTCTTTGTCTGTCTTTTATAGTAAAACGGAGGTGGCGACCGTTGAGACGGAGCTCCTCAGGGACTATCACTTTGGACAACAGCAGCTGATTGAAATATGGGGCCATGCTTGCGCTATTGCCATCACGAAGGTTTGTCCGACAAGTGAACACGAATTACACTATTGTGAAGTGGCAATCCTGTATTTACTGTACACAAGCATTGCTGTGATTTACACAACTCTCTGCATTTACCGCTCCCAGCGTCTGTTGGCATTTGCCGAACTTCAGCCAATCCTCTAAAGAGACGAGGCCCTGCTGCATTTGATGATGAAAACAGCGGGAAATCTTTGATCTCGCCGTTTCTGTATAGAGGGTTTGACCACATCTGCTGCTTTGGGGGTTTTCTCATGAAAAGGGGTTAAAGAATGATCCAGAATAGCAATCTGGCACTTTCGCTTCAAAACAGACAACAACGAAAAAAGATTTCGTATCTGTCTGTTAGACATAAAGTCGTAAATGTCAGATATGAAGTCACAATTACAAGACAAATTCGCAATTATGAAGAACAAAATGATGTTGTGAGATTAAAAATTGCAGTTACGTAATATAATGACAATTTTTGAGCTATAAATGTGCAATTGTGAGAAATAGTCACAATTACAAGAAATATTGCAATTATAAGTTACAAAACATTGTAATTATGCGAAATAGTTGCAGTATTGAGTAAAAAGTTGCAATTGTGAAATATTAATTCACATTGTGAGAGACTGTATAAAGCCAAAATCTTTAAGACATAAATTTGCAGTTACGAGAAATAGTCGCAATTATCCACCTTTTTCTTGCCGTAAAAATGGGCGCGGCATTTGTAAATTCTATGGGTCTAGCTTCCGGTCTCATCCGCGTCCAGCTATTTTTATCTGTACAGAACCTCTCCATTTGCTGCTTGATATTGAAAATTGGTGTGTCTTAACATATTATTTTAATGTATTATCTTAACACACTGGTTTGTAGTGCAAACCGTTTTACCGTTTACTGCATGTTGTTATTCTTCTCGCTATTTCCCTCTTGCGGTTAATGAACCGGAAGTCTCGCCCATAGGCTTACTTCCACATTGAAGAAAAAGGTGGATAGGAAATGTCACAATTAGGAGTTACAAAAAGTCGTAATTATAATAAATAGTTGCAAATCAATGAAAAAGCCTCAATTGTGAAATATTAATTCACATCGTGAGTTACTATATAGCCACAATCTCTGAGATATAAATGTGCAATTACGAGAAATAGTCACAATTATGTTACAATGAGTTGCAAAAAGTCGTAATTATGAATTATAACAGTTGCAAATCTATAAAAAAAAGCCTAAACTGTAAAATATGAAGTAACCTTGTGGGATATAAAGTTACAATTACTAAGATATCAAAATTTGCAATTTTAAGAAATGTTGCAAAAAAGTGACGATTATGTGAAGTAGTTGCAGTTCTGAGGAAAAAAGTCGTAATTGCGATATATGAAGTCACACTGCGAGATGTAGTCAGAATTTCTGAGATATAAATGTGCACTTACAAGAAATGTCGCAATTAAGTCTCAAAAAGCCAGAATTATGAGAAACGTTTTCAGTTCTGAGAACAAAGGTGCACTTGTGAAATATGAAGTCACTTTGTGAGGTGGATTCAGTTTCTAAGATATAAATTTGTGATGAGAAATTGTCACAATTACAAGAAATGTGCCAATTATGAGTCGCAGAAAGTAATACTTTTAAAATATATATATAGTGAAATATGAAGTCACATAGAGAGATATAAAGTTGCAATTATGGGGACAACTTTTTGGGGACAACTCTACTATTTGTAGAAAGCCAAAATTTGGAGAAATACAGTGTGTGTGTGTATATATATATATATATATACTGGGGGAGATGCTAACACAAACCTGTTGTCATTTTTAGAGCCTCTGGTACTTTGGTTCTTTATTTGCATTGAAGAACCTTTAACATCCATGGAACCTCTCCATTGCACATAAGGTTTTTTTATAGTGGAAAAAGGTTCTTCACACTGAGAAAAAAAATTGTTCTTTTAAGAACTGTTCACTTAAAGTTTCTTTGGGTAACCAAAAATGGCTCTTCTGTGGCATTGTTGTGAAAACCCCCATTTGTACACTCTTAAAAATAAAGGTTCTTTACATCTGCGGTTCGATGAAGAACCTTTATGAAACCTTTCGATTCTACAAAAAGTTCTTTAGATTTTTAAAATGTTCTTCACACTAAAAAAGTGATCTTTTAAGAACTGTTCACCCAAAGTTCTTTGGGGAACCCAAAATGGTTCTTCTATGGCCTCCTTTTGGAACATTTACAGGCTAAGCTTTCCATTGTACAAAAGGTTCTTTATAGTTGAAAAATATTCATTAGATTAGATTATTAAAATGCTCTTCAAACTTTAAGAGTTATTCATTGAAAACCTCTTCAGGGAACCAAAACTCGTTCTTATATGGAATCACTGTGAACACCCCCTTTTGGAAAATAAATTATTAAGGGTGTAGATAGAACCTTTCCATTACATAAAAGATTCTTTAGGTTTTTTTAATAGACTTTATTCACACTAAGATAAAATATAAAGAACTGTTTACTAAAATATTCCAAAAGAGGAACCAAAATGGTTCTTCTGTGGCATCACTGCAAAAAACCCTTTTGAAGCCTTAATTGCTAAGACTGTAGATGAGCTGATATATGTTAAGTGACCTAATAATGTAATGTGATTTGGACTGGTGGGTGATCTGGATGCTGGGCGAACACTCTGAGCCACGCTGTCCCCTAGTGGTGAGATTTGCTCTTTGCAATCGATCCACTACAAAGAAGCCTAACTTAAGACTCAGGGATGCATTGAAATTGTTTTAATGCTCAAGAGATATTAAGTGAAGCTTTTCTTTGCAGGCCAAAAACCGTTTCTACATACTGGAAACATTACAAGGTTGAGGCTTGAGATTTCTGGGCTTTATCTTGTCCCTGGAACCTTTCAGAGAACTTTGGAAATATATGGTTGTCAGGACTTCCCTGAATAGGTCGATGGGAATGGAAATATCAAAAGCGCTAGACTCGGCTGAACTTTACAAATATCAGTGTGTCACAGTACGCCAGGAAATCTCCCCCTGCAAACACGGCTTGACGGCTGTGGAGCTCTATTGGAGACGGTAAATGCCAGAAAGCTGGAGTACCCCATGTTGAGGGTTACGGCAATGATCAGAGCTGGGTAAACGCTTGGTGACCTGTTGACCAATGGCAAAAATATGACTGATGAAGTCCAGACTTGAGATCGCCATCGTATGAAATATAAATATGGACTTTACAGTTTATTTTTGTTAGTAAACTCATTATTGGTTTTTCTGAAGCGATAGTGAGAACTAGATAGTGACAGAAAATTGCTTTGCATTGAAATGGATAATTCAGCCAGGGAACTTCATGCATACAGTTGAGAGAACTCAATAATGGATAATCATTTTCATAAATGGTTCTTTGCTCTGTTATTCTGGTGCCTAAAGCAATAAGAGAAAACAGACACAATACAAGCGAACCTATTGTCTTGGAAACATACTGGAAAAATACAACAATAAATCAGCAAGACAGAAAGGTGTCTAAAACCCATTATAGTACTATTGTACTATACTATCTTTATACAATATTATAGCACTATTAGAGTTTTTATTAATATTGTGAATTAGCTTTAATTTGTATATTTACATTTTTAATTTACATTTTTGTTTTATTCATATTATTATATTCTTTTGTATTTTTTTTATATATTTTATATAGCTTTATTTGACTTTTAGTCATTTTAGTACTTCAACTTATTTGAGTCATTAGTTATTTTAGCATTTCTTTTTTAATAGGCCTATTTATATTTTATTTAATTTTCAGTCAGTGTTCACAAGGTTTTTTTTTGTGTGTGTGTGTGCCTTGGCTGGTTTTGTTCCCCAACACTTTATTACCTTTGTTATGTTAAAAATATGAGCAACTTATAAGCTTTCTTATGAAAATAATATAAGCTTTCTCATGTTGAAAATATAATAATATAGCAAAAATACAAACGTATTGTTTGTATTATTGCAACAAATAATTTTTATGGAGTAGTTATATCAGTGTGCGGACAATACGTTTGTATTTTTGCTATAGTTTGACTTTTGTCTTGCACCTGAGCCCTGTGTAGGTTTGTGGGATGTGCGCAACTTTTTTATACTTTGAAAATATAATAATAAGCAGCTAATAATAATAATTATAATAATTACAGTAAATAATAGTAGCACTTTAAAATAAGATTTGATTTGTTTATAAACAATCAACAGTTTTTACAGCATTTATTTACATTTATTAGCATAAAATATATCTAGATTGATGGGAAATTAAATACACTGTGTTGTTTATTAATTTATGTTCATTAATAATGCATTAATGTAGGGTTAGTTTTAATCCTGACAGCAGTTCTGTGTTCTTCCAGCAGGGGGCTCTGATGTTACGACCATACAGTAGTTATTGAAAGGCTCCCCGTGTTTGAGTCGTGAAGTAAGGGCCTGTATTGTACAATTACGTTGTGCTCCCTGTAGCCCACATTAAACTCCCCGTAACATAAGCTCTGAGTGTGGCTAAACAGGCATTAGGCAGCGAGACACCATGCCTGGAATGGATGGCATGTCTAATACAATGTGCTCAGAATACACATGTAAATGTCAGGTGATGTATTGCAGTCCTTGGTTTCCATGTAATCAAACCCACCCAGTTTCCATCTTGGCACTTGTTAGCATTCATGCCGAAACATAAAGCATGATTTATTTATCGTCCCAAGCTAATACCATGCATGTCATGAGCTCTGTGTCAATGCGTTTTGTCTCTTTGTCTGTCTTTTATAGTAAAACGGAGGTGGCGACCGTTGAGACGGAGCTCCTCAGGGACTATCACTTTGGACAACAGCAGCTGATTGAAATATGGGGCCATGCTTGCGCTATTGCCATCACGAAGGTTTGTCCGACAAGTGAACACGAATTACACTATTGTGAAGTGGCAATCCTGTATTTACTGTACACAAGCATTGCTGTGATTTACACAACTCTCTGCATTTACCGCTCCCAGCGTCTGTTGGCATTTGCCGAACTTCAGCCAATCCTCTAAAGAGACGAGGCCCTGCTGCATTTGATGATGAAAACAGCGGGAAATCTTTGATCTCGCCGTTTCTGTATAGAGGGTTTGACCACATCTGCTGCTTTGGGGGTTTTCTCATGAAAAGGGGTTAAAGAATGATCCAGAATAGCAATCTGGCACTTTCGCTTCAAAACAGACAACAACGAAAAAAGATTTCGTATCTGTCTGTTAGACATAAAGTCGTAAATGTCAGATATGAAGTCACAATTACAAGACAAATTCGCAATTATGAAGAACAAAATGATGTTGTGAGATTAAAAATTGCAGTTACGTAATATAATGACAATTTTTGAGCTATAAATGTGCAATTGTGAGAAATAGTCACAATTACAAGAAATATTGCAATTATAAGTTACAAAACATTGTAATTATGCGAAATAGTTGCAGTATTGAGTAAAAAGTTGCAATTGTGAAATATTAATTCACATTGTGAGAGACTGTATAAAGCCAAAATCTTTAAGACATAAATTTGCAGTTACGAGAAATAGTCGCAATTATCCACCTTTTTCTTGCCGTAAAAATGGGCGCGGCATTTGTAAATTCTATGGGTCTAGCTTCCGGTCTCATCCGCGTCCAGCTATTTTTATCTGTACAGAACCTCTCCATTTGCTGCTTGATATTGAAAATTGGTGTGTCTTAACATATTATTTTAATGTATTATCTTAACACACTGGTTTGTAGTGCAAACCGTTTTACCGTTTACTGCATGTTGTTATTCTTCTCGCTATTTCCCTCTTGCGGTTAATGAACCGGAAGTCTCGCCCATAGGCTTACTTCCACATTGAAGAAAAAGGTGGATAGGAAATGTCACAATTAGGAGTTACAAAAAGTCGTAATTATAATAAATAGTTGCAAATCAATGAAAAAGCCTCAATTGTGAAATATTAATTCACATCGTGAGTTACTATATAGCCACAATCTCTGAGATATAAATGTGCAATTACGAGAAATAGTCACAATTATGTTACAATGAGTTGCAAAAAGTCGTAATTATGAATTATAACAGTTGCAAATCTATAAAAAAAAGCCTAAACTGTAAAATATGAAGTAACCTTGTGGGATATAAAGTTACAATTACTAAGATATCAAAATTTGCAATTTTAAGAAATGTTGCAAAAAAGTGACGATTATGTGAAGTAGTTGCAGTTCTGAGGAAAAAAGTCGTAATTGCGATATATGAAGTCACACTGCGAGATGTAGTCAGAATTTCTGAGATATAAATGTGCACTTACAAGAAATTAAGTCATTAAGTCTCAAAAAGCCAGAATTATGAGAAACGTTTTCAGTTCTGAGAACAAAGGTGCACTTGTGAAATACTTTGTGAGAGATATAAAATATATATACACGCGCACATATATATATATATATATATATATATATATATATATATATATATATACTCACACACACACAATATATATATATACACACACACTATATATATATATATACTCACACACACACAATATATATATATACACACACACTATATATATATATATATATATATATATATAAACAATAGCAATTATTTATATATATATATATATATATATATAAATAAATAAATATATATATATATATACACAAATATATAAAGAAATACAATAGCAATTATTTTTTTAATTGTTTTTATTTATTTATATATTTTTAGTCTAAGGCAGAAATAGGCTTCCATACAAAAGGGTTACAAAAAAGGTGATTTAGCTTTTTTTGAGGGGTCATGTTATATCTTGCCTTGAGCACTAAAATCAGCACCAGTTGGGTTCATTCACCTCCTAATTGCACTTTGACTTCTCCTTAAAAATCCCTTGTGACAAATCCAATGCACCATCATTGAAGGTGTTGAAAGTCTTCCGTCTGTGGCCGGGCGGTCTCGGGCCTTACGTCTTAGGGCGGCCTGAGGGTTGCGATAGAGCCAGGCCAACTCAAACCAGACTACTGCGGTCACCATCCATCTGGATTCAGTCAGGCTGACAGGCAGCGCAGGGCTCCTCTTGACCTACCTGAGAGTCGGTTAAAGCCCCAAATTGTTTCCTGATTTGGCTTGTGTGAATTTTCAACCCTTGTTAAGAAGCGTTTTACAAACTGAACCTTCCGCCCCTCCAAGGCTCCCGGTCACCAGCAGCTGCTACGGTTAACATCAGCAAAATTTCCTGTGCTGTGACCTCTGTGAGGTCGCCATACATTGCAGGTAAAGAAAACACGCCGGCCGGTAGCTCTGAGACGAGCATTACATCAGTACGCTTGTGTGTGTGTGAGGGGGGGACGAAATCTTTTTGGTTGTATTTTACCACATTGTGATTTCACAACCAAACTATCCACTGCAATGGATGCCAAGATCAACGTCATCCGTCTACATCTCAAACCAGTGCTTTGGTGTTAAGCTACGTCAAGGCTGATGTCTGTGATCATTCCCTGCTTTAGATATCAGGAAGATATTTTTGTCATCATGGCTCATGAAACGTTCTTTGTGTTTTGAGTGAAACATGCAGACTGACATTACCTCTCGTACAACACTGTCTGTGATCTCTCTGTATTTTCTCTCTGTATTTTACCATGACTACATGATAAAACAGAATAAATGAATTTTTTTTTTTTATAAAATCATAAATTAATAATAAATAAAAAAAAGTAAATGCTAAATGTTTTCTTTCAAGTGTAGATTAGGGTTTGGGTTAAACCATGTCCTAACCAAGTATGACTTTGACAAGCAGGCTGTGATTTCGCAGCACTACACCAGTTATTATAGTTTTGAACTTTTAATATAGTTTTTATTTCTATTTTATTTATAATTAATCTTTTTAGTTTAGTTGTCAGTTTTTGTTAGTTTTCACTCTATCATTGTTAGTTTTCTTTCCGTATTAGTTTTTTTGTTTGTTTTTGTTTAGTTTTTAGAGTTTTTCTACATTTTAATTTTAGCATTTTAGGACTGCCAAAGTTAACGTGTTTTAAGAACTGGTCTCATTTAAAAATCATTGCATTTTGAGAATAATAAAAAAAAAAAACGGACTGATTTTTATTATAAAGATTTTTTCTAACTGAAAAGTTCTCTGTGTCCATTTTATAGTTCTGCATTTTTTATTTACTTTTTATTTTCAGTTTATTTTTAATTTGTCTGTTTAGTTTAGTTGTCAGTATTTGTTTTTCCTCTATTGTTGTTGTGTTTTGTATGTATTGTATGTACATAGAATTGTATGTAGTTTTAGTATTTTAGGGCTGTCAGTTAATAAATGGTGCAATTATTTTTGTCCAGTTATGCAGTTTTATTTTAATTCATTTTATTTTATTGCGTTTTCTTCAACAATGGTAACACTTTGCCACTCCGAGGAGCCCTGCCCACTGTGAAATCTCTTTACTCAACATCGCATACGCAACAGTTTCACATCAAGTAAATGTAGACAGAACAAATTACACTGTATCTGGTTTGGACATGTTGTGTGTTGGTAAGTATAATTTAGTTTATCCTTGGTTTGTCCTCTTATCATTATATGACATTTCTTTGTACTTTAATTCTGCTGCCTTAAATTCACATTCTGCATCCTGTTTGCAAATTCCTCCATTTAATATGAATTTAAAAGGCATTCTCAATTCAATTCTAAATTAAACACAGCTCTGGTGTTAATGTGCATCAGGTTGAGGGTAAAAAGTTCAAGAGCAATTAGTCAAGACCCTCTCTAGAGAGTTCATTTGCTGGAAGCATGGAAGCGAAATCTAGGGGTTCAGTGGCTCCGAACAGGAGCAGATCAGAGCGGCGGTCTCCAGAGTCCTGGCAGGAGTTGACACAATGGAGGATTCCAGCACAGCTGCAGCAGACCTGTAAAAGAAATGAACAATGCAACCACTGGCTACGGCTCTCAGGAACACTCCATTCCATGTCATTTTCCAGAGAAGAAGAAATGGACAGAACACAGACAAAGGGAATGGATGTTATTTCATACAGCTTCATGTGAATTGATTGTCAGTATCACAAGGTTGAACTTTTAGGAATTATTCTGGACCGTTTACCGTGAACACGATTTTGAGCACTAGCATGGACCTCAATCCATGAAATTTTGAGAAACTAATAACCCAACCAGCAACTGGTACTTATCAAGAATACTGCTGAATAACACCACGAGTGGTATCTTTCTGAAGTCTTTTAAAAAAAATGTTTTATCATTATCATTAGCTGATTATGTTAACTGGTTTTATGGTGCATTCTGGGAATTTCTTGGTAGTGCACTTGATTTTGGCAATGGGACAGCTCTAGAAAGTGTTTCCTGCACAGTATACTATTTTAACCAGGGAGCGTATTGAGACACCTCATAGATACAACCATGTCTAACGGTGCAATAAAATTACAGTGCAACTAATAGCAAAAACAAGTAATTTTGAAACTTAAGTGACCAAGAAAAATATTTGACAAGAATTTTTTTTTACAATACTTTTTGTAAAAAATACAAAAGGATTCTGTGCAGGGTTGCGCAAATCAGATAATCGTCTACGTTGCACTTTGTAAAGTCCAAATGAAACCTTAATTGAGCCTATTTACTTTCTTAATACACTTTTCTGGTATTACTGTGTATGATTTATTGCACATTATTCAAAAGGAATAAAAAATAGACTTTTTAAACGTTTAGTCTTTTTACTATTAACTGTTTACTGACTGTTTGCAAGGATACTCACAAAGACAGGCGTTTTGAAATAATTTTGTGTATATTTGTCCATTCAAGTGCTTGAAGAGGACAAATATAACAGTTTGTTAAAACATCAAAACATAACAGTTTGCTCCGCCCCTGAAACAAGTTTTCTTTCTGATGACATCATCAAGCCCTCTTAGTTTGTAGCCCCTCCCCTCCGGTCACATAGAAACCACTTTTCAAAATCCAATTTTGACCATTTTGAAAAACAGCTACAGTCACAGCTTTGCTACCTTTAGTTAGTTACTCCCAAACACTGCCCATAATCAACTTCATTGACAAGCTCACTTTTGGCCAATAGGAAAATGTCCTACTCTGATTCCCCTTAAAATGACAACAGATGGAGATAGACATAAATTTTCCACACTCAGACACGCATTCAACTCTTGTTCACCCGGCGCTGTGACTAAGAGAACCAGCGATGATAATGTAATCTAAACTTCATCAGCTCGCTAATGGAACATCCATGTCAGCTGATAATTTCTCTCCAAAGTGCCATTAGCTTCATTAGCGTCTGGCTTCCTCTCTTTCTCGGAAGTCTGCAATTACGCCCACGCTTGTGCCGCGGTCCATATTTCAGCGGCGGTTAATTGGAGATGAATATAACATGCACATTACCTTTTGTTTTTACTTCATTCGTCTGTTCATAACGTCATCTTTATGGCAAGATACTCATCAGGTGAATGAGTAACAAATATATTTCCAACTTGACTGCAAAGACTTTAAATATATATATATATATATATATATATTTAAAATACAATCCAGCATATGCGTAGATGACTATAAGACATTTGTAGTTTGATTTCCCTAAAGAGAGTAAGGGAATAAACACTTTCTCTGTGATTCTATCAAAACCTTGTTTGTTTATATTTCACAACCAGCCAGGCATAGCAACAGCTCAACCAATGGCGTGCATTTGGGGCGTGGCTATTGGTTTGGCTGACCAATAGCAGATGGAAACCTATTTGAAAACAATTCAGTTCTGTTTAGTAACAGAAATTACACGCCTCACCTTTAAAGACATAGTTTTGTGAGTGTGTACACGCTTCGGAAAATCTGAACAGCACTGGTCCAGTTTAGAAACCTGTCAGAAAGTGTGTTATTTTAAGGCTGCATCCTGTGGCAATGTCTCCACAGCTCTTTACTATTGTTGCAACTGTTGCTGGGTTATTCTGATGAACATTACCTCTGCAAATGCAGATAGGACTGAAATGAGATGTCACCCTCTCTGTTGATCTGTCTCTCTCTCTCCCCCTGTCTCTTTCCAGGCTTTTCCTTTGAGCTCCCTGAGTAAAAAGCAGCCCACCCTGCTGGTTGTTTGTGGTCCTGAGCAGAACGGCTCCATTGGTCTGGTGTGTGCCCGCCATCTGCGCATGTTTGTAAGTATAGAGCACTGTGCCGAAGGGCACGGAGAAAGAATGGATACCAATGGGGTGCTGTATTGTTGTTTAAAGTCAACAAGAAATCATAATTAAGCCTATTTACTTTCTTAATGCACTTTCCTGGTATTATTGTGTATGATTTATTGCTTATTCAGGGCTCAATGTTTTTTTTCTTCTACTTGTCAGTCAGGCCAGTGGTATAGATTTTTACTTTAGTTTGTAATTGTTCATCAAAACATAAGAGCTTGCTTGGTGTCTGAAACAAGTTTTTATTCTGATGACATCATCAAGTCCTCTTAGTTTTCAGCCCCTCCCCTTCTGTCATATAGAAACCACTTTTCAAATTCTAATTTGATAAGTAAAATCAAGCCCTGCCCTTAATGTTTGTTATCGAATATACTGTTTCAGCCAGAAATACGGCACATTACAAAAGTAAAATGGGTGTGCGAATGCTTTTTATGTTGATGTTAATTTTATCTTTATTAAAGGAAATTTGTATGGAAGCCTATTTCCGCTACGGAATGAATTGCGAGATAAAAACTTGCAATTTCCTTTTTGTTTATTTATTTTTATTAGAAACAAACACAGAATTGTGAGATATGACTTTTTCTCACAATTCCAAGTTTACATCTCAAAATTCTGAAATTATATTTCACAATTCTGACTTTTTTCTCTAAATCCTGAGTTTATTTTTTCCCTTGCAATTGCAGGTTTATATCTCACAATGCAGACTTTTCTTCTTCGAATTGTGAGTTTATATCTGGCAATTCTAAGTTTATTTCACAATTTTGAGTTTATATATCCGAAAAATGTTCAAATTGCTTCATTAAAAGTCACAATTACCTTAATTTAGGACTATTTGCTTATCGGCTAAGGGACAAAATGTTAGATGTGATAGACAACTGTGCCTAACGGTTAGGGAATATACTCCAACACGTCATTTGGCATTCAAATTTAGCTTACAACATTTCCAATTCCTGATTTTAGCAGTGAAAAAAATAAAACAATAAGAAAAAAAATGATCCACCATGCTCTTCTGTGATGCTAGATTTATGGAGCATCAGTATTCGTCTAATAAACGTACACTCTGTTAAAGTTATCCTTCTTTTCGTTCTGTAAAGTGAAGCTTGGCCAGTCCAGATTTGGCCAGTTTACAATATGAGATTCTTGGAACGAATAAAAAACTTGGAGTGAAAAAAAACTAACAATAGAGGGTCATCACATGATGGCAGCTGTTTTATACATTCCCACCGTACATCTGCATGGACTCTTGTGTCCGTACCAACATTATGTAAGAAATACATTAAGTTTAACTGCAGGATTGTAATGAACTTACCCGGCAACTTATCCAGACTGTATGCACTTTATCCTGTATCCCAAGCAAATGAGGTGTACAAAACCATAACTTTTAGTCCACATTAATCACTTCTAATGTTCTTCTGAAATTAAATTATGAGGTAATTATGTTTTGTGATTTATGAACTCAAAAATCCCCCTGCATATCCACAGGGATGACAAAATACTACTTTAAAAAACAGAAAGCTTTATTGGACACTAAGCATGAACTGTCTGGTTCATGTATGGCAATCATGTAACACATTTTCATATCTGTTTTTCACAACTAAAGGACATATTTAAAAAAAAAATGTGTTAATCATCTACCTCATCTCTTTTTAATGTAGGAATATGAGCCCACCATTTTCTATCCCAAGCGTTCGCCTCAGAGTTTGCACCAAGACTTCACCGTTCAGTGCGAGAAAATGGACATCCCTTTCCTGTCCTATCTTCCGACGGAGGTAGGTGTCAATCTTGAATAATGAAGCTCAGCCCATCGGCAGAGAGATGTCAATGTGATGTTCACTCTTCTGGACATCTGTCAATCCTAATCGAATCCTGTCTGACCTCACGATCAGGTCCAGCTGTTAAATGATGCCTACAATCTGGTGATCGATGCCATCCTGGGACCAGAAACCGACCACAAGGAGGTTAAAGAGCCCTATGCTGGGATGCTGGTGACTCTCAAACAGGTCAAAATACCCATCGTTAGTGTGGACGTGCCCTCAGGTATTTTCTCATTAAACATTTTTGTGTTTTTGCCAGTGGCATTCTTTAGTGTGCAGTAGCACAATGAAAAAAGATGTTACATTCAGTAAATACAGTGGCTACTTGCTAGAAAAAGAAAACGTTTCATGAAAAGGGGCTCAATCTGTTCAGAGGAAGGTTTTGATTATTTTTGTCAGACTCAGCTTATCAAGACATAAGGGCGATCTAAGAGCATGGTCTAAAGCGCACGGCGCAGGTGCACTCAGGGCGTGTCCGAATCCACTTTTGCTAGTTTAACGACGGGAAAACGGTCGGCGCGCCCGGCGCATGGTCTAAACGGGTTGTCCCTATTCTTTTAATGAGTAATGGGTCTTTTTTGGGCATAACGTGCAATAAACCAATCAGAGTCTCATCTCCCATCCCCTTTAAAAGCCAGTTGCGCTCGCGCCATGGTGGGTTCGCTATTTACATGGCGGAATGTAATTTTTCATTTTTACAAATTTTTGTGTAATAAGCAAAGTGTACACACGTTTGCACCCACCTATAGGCGCATATTACTAACGCGCTCTTTAAATAACAAAGAAAAAATTTTGCGCCAGACTTTAGACAAAGTTTGAGTTGGTCTATGGCACAGTCTATTTTCAGTTCCTCAAAATAGCAAAGCACCAACAATGCGCCTGAACACACCTCTTTTTTAGACCAGCACGCCCATGGGCGCACAAATGGGCGCAAATGCATTTGCTATTTAAACAACGTGGCGCAGGACGGGAAAATGAGAACTGCGTCGGGCTGAAACTAGCAAAAACCTTGCACAGAGTGTATGATAGGGCCCAAAAGCATTAGCTTTAGCAATCTTCGACACACTCAAAAAAAGTTCTAACACACCAACCGAAACAAATACGAAGTGCCTGTTTTTACACACTGAACATCATTTGTGTAATTCTTCACAGCTAAGTATATGCACTGTAAAGTCGGATTTGCTACATATGTTAGCATTCTACAAAATGTTCATTTGCATGATTATGCACTAAATTTTGTTGTTTAAGTGTTCGGAAAACACGTTTAATTATTTTGTTATTTAGTTTGGTCATGGTAGTGGCACAGAAATTACTTTGGCTTTAGCATTAGCTAGTAGCTATTAGCTGCGTTCGCTAATAACTGCTAGATAATAAATACTAGATGGTAAATCACATACTAGATCAAATTATATATTAGGGAGAAATTGATTACTTACATGTTCAAGGCTAATAGCTACCAGCTACTTAATTAATTAGAATAAATCAAACTGAATGCTAGATAAACTTTAAAAAACAAAAGAGTGTTGATACATTTTAGAATGCAAAATAGTCGTCATATTGAGAAATGGATTTCTAACACGTTCAAGACTAATAGCTACTTAATTACGTAGAATAAGTCAAAATGAATACTTGAAAAACTTGGAAAAATAAAAGATTGTTGATATATTTTTGTAAGTATGCAAAATAGTCATCATATTGTTGAGAAATGGATTACTGACACATTTAATAGCTAGCTACCTACTTAATTACGTAGAATAAGTTAAACTGAATACTAGATAAACTTAAAAAAATAAAAGTGTTGATACATTTCTGTAAGCATGCAAAATAGTTGGCATATTATTGAAAAATGGGTTACTAACATCTCCAGATGTTTCAACTGATGAAATCTGATTTATGTAACCAATTTTTCTGATAAATGAGCTGACCAGAGACTTTAATGTGCAAATGTCTTGCACTGGACCTGAAGTGTTTGCAAAACAGACAAATTATCAAACTAAAGAAAAGTCACAGCCGTTATGTCATCGGGAGACCAAATTTGAAAATTGCGTCTGATGGCTGACACTGTAATTTTTGTGCTCTCTTTCCACATGACAGTAGTGTGATGAATGATCTCTACGAGCCAGTTTTCCACATCTTATCTGGAAGAATATAGAAACATTGCTATATTTCAGTTAAAAACCAGTGGCTTGTGATGGTGAGAAAGGATTCACTCTTTCTATCTCTCTTTCCTAAAGGTTGTGATGTTGACGAACCCGCCAAAGATGGGATAAATCCAGAAGTTCTCATTTCTCTGACAGCTCCCAAAAAGTGCGCAACGGGGTTCTCAGGAAAGCATTTTCTGGCGGGACGATTCCTGCCCTATGACATTCAGAAAAAATATGAACTTAATCTGCCAGAATTCCCCGGCACGGAATGTGTTATAGAACTGTAGCCATTTATACAGACTTGTATTTTGAATAACAAGGATGTTTTTTCCCCCTTTTGTATTTTATAGATTGTTCTGTGGCATTCAGTTACTGACAAATATGACTAGATACTTTGGATAGTTAAGGTGAGTTTTCTGTGGAAGCTTGTTTCTTTTACAGAATGAAATAATGCAAAAGGTAATTGCTAATGAATCTCACATTTATGATTTTTGTCTTGAAATTCTGAGTATATATCTCACAATCCGGCTGTATAAACTCGCAATTCTGAGAGCAAAAAAAGATTTCTCACACTTTAGAGTTTACATCACACAATTCTGACTCTTTTTTTTTTTTTTGCTACGGAATTAAAAACTAATTCTAAATGATAATTTAGTGTCTTTTTATCTCACAATTCAGACTTTTTTTCTCACAATTGTGAATTGTAACTTTTCTTCTCAGAATCATGAGTTTATATCTCACAATTACAAGTTATAAACTCACAATTCTGTTTTTATATCTCGCAATTCTCACTTTTTCCCCCCTCAGAATTACAAGAAAATCGTAATTGCCTTTTAATTTGTTTAATCTTGTGGCAGAAACAAGCAATCAGTCCTAAGAGATGGGTTTAGAATGATTCAATTTGGCAAATTTTTGACATTTACAGTATGTCTAACTTTTGAGTTCTCAAAACCGCCAATATTCAGTTTTGTTTAAAACATAAGTCTTTTTAATGTTAGATATATTCAAAGTGCATTACCCTGATAGTGCCTCCAGTCTAATGTGCACGACACCTACAAACCCAACACATTTCTGCTGGAATTTTACTCCAATTACAAATTTATCTATCTGTACTTTATTAGAAAGGTGGTATAGTATAATAATAATCCCAGGATGACAAACCTGTGTAAATCATTTTCTTTTTACATTGCTCAATGTACATGTGTTTTCTTAGTTCTTATAGGTTGAATGAATAAATTATCTATGTAAAAACCGAGTTTATTCATTTAGATGCCAAAGTCGGGTGTTTAAAGAAACGTGGGATGTTGAAAACCCACGGATGTTATTATTTAGCCAAACCTTGGAAAATGTGCTCCATTAGCCAATATTTGGGAACAAGAGGTAGCTACGATATTCTTTAGACCATACAGTATATTATTTCTTCCCAGAGATTTATTCAAAAGTCAGGAAAAGGCGTGGGTGATATAAAGGAATGTTTCTGCCTAAAGCAACAACAGTTACAGTATGTGGACAGGAATACCGAAGCAGCGTAATGATTCATCGCAAACGCATTATAGGCCATTTTAGGACATTGTGTAAACTCAGATATATTCATCAAAAGGTGGACATGAACTCATCCGGAGATCATATTTCTTAGTCTGCCAATAAACATTTTACATTTCTATCCACCCCACTGAAGGCCAAAAAGTATGTTTATTGTCTTTAAACACGCATAGAGAGCTCCACAAAGGTAACCGGCAAAAGAAGCCATATGCACTCAATATGGTGACAAAGGAAAATATGAAAATCTGTTTAGACTGCAAACGAATTGAGGGAAATATATTGGTCTGTGCTTTTCTTTGCAAATTTGGCTGTTTATTCTGTTTTGATAGCACAATTGCCTGTAATCTACCATCTTTCTGACTTCTTATCCTGATTTTTTTGTCAGACCCATTTAGTGAAATATTTGCTGTGCTTCTCAAAGCTTTCAAAACAGCTGTGCAAAAATGACTCGAAATGTTGGACGACACCATGGATTGGCGTGTGAATGCATCTCCCCGTCATGGATGTGCTGGTCATGCATGATCCTAGACAGTGGAACAGGACTGTACATGTAGCATGCATGGGAATATTTACAAATGGTTAAACACAATTACCTTTGCTTATGAACCATGAGTTAGACTTCAAAGTTTGGACTTAACACTTTTAGTGTGGCACGCTGGTTTGAAACCTATATTTCACTACTCTATCAAACAGTTGAAAATGACATTAGAATGGGATGCACAATATTCATACCATATCTGCAATTCAAAAAAGTTTATTATCAGTAAGTATTGGATGTTTCATTATGCATATTAATTTCACATTTAGATTATCTTTGCTGTAATATGACACCCAAAAATGAACATTTACTCATCATCAGGTTATCCAAGATGTAGAAGAGTTTGATTCTTTGTTGGAAGAAATGTAGCATTACATCACTCGCTCACCAATGGATCCTCTGCAGTGAATGGGTGCCGTCAGAATGAGAGTCCAAACAGCTGATAAAAACATCATAATAAACATGACTCTAGTCCATCAGTTAATGTCTTGTGAAGCAAAGCTGTGAGTTTGTAAGAAACAAATCCATCAATGTGTTTTTCAAATTATTGTTTCTGGCCAAAATATCCATAATCCATAATAATGCTTCCTCCAGCAAAAAGGTCCATCCCCTGTTGTCCTCTCACATCAAAACATCAAAATGTGAAATAGATTTTTCACATCAAAAAAATCAAAATCCCAACAAAACAATCACCAACATATTTGCTTAGAACTGTTTTTACTCATAAATGGCGCTTGATCTGTGCATATTTCTCTCCTGATTCATATGAATTGCCACATGGGGAAAGCAATATAATAAGGATTTTTAAAAATTGTATTATGAACATGCAGCTTTTTGTTTCACAAGAAGTTAATGATGGACTGGATTGATGTGGATAACTTGTGGATTATTGAGATGACTTTCTTTCTGACGGCACCCATTCATAGCAGAGGATCCATTAGTGATGTAATGCTAAATTCCTCCAAATCTGTTCCAATGAAATAAACTCATCTATATCTTGGATGGTCAGAAGGTGAGTCAACTTTCATTTTTGGATAAACTATTCCTTTAAAGAAAAAAAATTACACATTTCACCTTCAAGCAATGTGAAATAGTTATTATGGATCAGTTTCTGTGACAGTTATACATTTTAAACCTTTTGGCTGTTTACAACTCCCTTTGTATGCAAAAGGTGCGTCACATTACAGTCATTTTACTGTCTGTTGCGTCAATGAATGCTGGACGAACATTCCTGCAATGCTCGACATAGTTGCATGTGAGTAAAATAAGAAAAATCCATTGTGAAATAAACAGATTTTTAAACAGATTTTTTATTAAATTAATCTGCTGTCATCACATTAACATCTTCATTCTTGGCTGAATTGAAGTAAATGGCCAGAGCATAATAAAACACACAATGTCCTGCTCAAACACCCAGTAATCCAGAATATCTTGATTAAAAACACAAACATAACATTTTTCTGATGCAACATTCACCTCTCTTCTACATCTGAGAGGTCTTTTTTTGTCTGTTGGAATGATATAAGAACACAGATGTTAGCGCAATAGCCAATGGCGAGCAGGAGGGGGCTGGTCTGGACCACTCTCCACTCCATCCTGTCTTTTAAAACTCTGGGAAGTTCACGAAACTATCAGACTTGATTTTGAAGGACGGGGGGGAAACAAACTCATTGGTCAAGCCACTCAAGAACTTGACAACTTGTGTCTTTAATTTATTTTTTGTTACCAACAGCTGCCCATCTGTGGCTGTGGCACTATGTGGGACTTCACAGTCGGGACGTTGGTGCTGTCTACCGTCTTTGTTGTGTCTCTGGCACAAGGTAATGTCATTTAAATAATCTCATAATTGTCTTAATTAGAACATGTAAGGATGTTATTCATTATGTAACAGTTTGGATACAGCCGTCAGCACGTAAGACTTAAGGGGGGGGGGAAACAGTGAGAGCTTGTTTGTTTGTGAAAGCTTAATCAACTTACATGGCTGGAGTGATGTTTAGTAAATCACACAGTTGTTGCATACAGAACTGCTTCTGTTTGCCTCACTGCTATTAATGGACACTTTGAAAGTAAGTGTATCTTATCATATTGTGATTTATGAAATTTCCTTTCAAAAGTCTTATTCAAAATAGTGTGTCACAAAGCACCATTATTTTAAACGTAATGCAAACTATTTCTGATTCCTCCCAAAAGTCTTCGTACTGGAAAAGTAAGGTAGGCTAGGACTGTTGAGGAATTCATTATTTGAATGACTGACTGTCATGAATACTGGGAAACTGCCCACCAACCCAGACTGAAATTTGGAGCAGCACCGTTTCATTTGCCTCTATTCCATTCACTGTCACTCCATCTCGCCTCCGGTCCACCTCAACTTCTCCACAGAATTTATTACCTGTTTCCCAACACGCGTAGACAGCCGGCACGGAAAATAGCACCTGACATTGCTGAGCTCTAAGTCAAGCCTTTTAAAAACCTTTAGGACTAAAATTCGGTTTTAAATAACCAGATGTCGCTCAGTCATCTGGTAATGAGCTACAAGCCCGCGCGTCCGTGCCAGCTTCATCCAGGGCACGGCGAAGCCATTTTCAACGCTCCAAAGTAAATATTGCCACTCTCTAATCTGCTCCATTCAAACGATTTATCCTCCAGATGTTTCACTTTGCTCTGAAGTTCAGCTGCCCGGTACATCAATCTCTGATGCTTTGAAGTGAAAAAGAAAGTGGAAAGAGGGATCAAAGGTAATATGCGAGGTTACATGTCTCAATTTCGCTCTTTTCCGTGAGCGGCCACTACCTGAGCGCTAACTGAATGTTAAAAAACGAACCTCATGTAGTACTCGATTCTTGGTTACCGTGATTTTACTCCAATTTACACCCCTTATAGAGGTAAAGTCACAGCAGGAAAAAGTTAATTAGTTAAAATATATAAACATATGTCTACTCTAGAAGCAACACATGTAAGACTTGTTTTCAAAGGTGTCTAATACTAGTTTATTTTGTGGTGTAAACAATCTATATAAAATATTCAAGATGCTTTTAAAAACAAGATTTTAGTTATTAATAATAATTGATCTAGTTTTATATTGTTTCAAGAATGTTTAGGTATTCTATTAACAGAAAACAAGTTTTAAAAAAGGACTAATTAATGTCTTTTTATTTAGAAAACTACTCTTCTCCAGGGTATTGGTGTATTTCTACATTAAAACCGACGCTTGAGATCAAATTTCTGGATGAAACGGTTCAAAGACAAGGAAAACCAATCCAGATCATTTTAAACACACACAAATCTGGCTGGGGTTTCATTATTATGCAGTGACAATGAAGCAGTTCAGTTTAGAATAATGGAGCACAGATGCAGCCCACTTCAGAGTCTATGGAACAGTCCTTGTCTCCTAATCTTCTTCTCAACCCAATCAGACAGAGCTCACCATCTTCCATTCGAGCACACCTCAGCCAGGACATGTGCCAGATGCACAAAACTACTTCCACATGTTTGCCGACGCAGGATAAACACACAGATAAAACCACTTTGGAGCTCTCATTTGCATTCATTAAAACACGATGGGATGTGGAATGCAATTTTAAGACCATTGCCCGGGCACACTGCCTTCTTAAATGAAATGCCTCTGATTTCAAACAAATCCCTACTTGTTACCACACTTGTATACTGCAATAAAGCCATCACAGTGTTTTCGCACTCGCCCTAATACATACGAGTATGTGGGTTAGCACTATAGCGCTTTGTCAAAGGGATTACATAACATGCCAAAATGATTTACCTTTCCTTTTCGGATAAACAAGGGAAAAACTTTCAGAAAGCTGAATGCCAGCTAAATTTGGGCATGTTTTTGTGTCTAACCTTTTTGAAGGCTTTTCTTTACAGACAGCAGAGACCGAAAAATGATTCCCGTATAAGAAGCATGTGCGCTAACCACTCCGCTGCAGCTTTGACGTAGCTCTTTTATTAAAACTCAACCGTCACATGTATTTTGATTAGCTTCTGGCTTGGGTAGCAATTCTCCAAATGCACATTAAAAAGGGGGAATGTTTTATTAAAAGGCCACAGACTGTTTATGGATTAATTGTCTGAGGATGGCTATTGGACACTGTGCAGACTTTATGAGGTGATGCGAGAAGTCCTAAAAGGGTAATGATACTGCACTTTATATTGTGGGGTAAAACCCCTGGCAATAAGATAGGTACAACATAATCACAGAATTGCTGTACCATGTTTAAATTACCCTTTTGTTTGAGAACCCTCTCCCAAAATAAACTTGGCACGAGTGGTTTGTTATGGGAGGGCAGGGTGTCATTCTATGTTGGGAGGACACTGATATATAGATAGGTGTATATTTTTAGATGTTGTTAACTTATAGTTTCCACTTCAAAGTAAATGCTTTTTAAACACCTGATCCTAATAATGCCGTTACTGGGTGCAGATATTACATGGACATGGACACACAGTTCTTCTTGGAATAAAGCAGACTAAAGTATGTGATGTGGTTATTGCTAATTACATTGGTGCCCTTAGTAGGTGTTATAAAGGTTTATTGTTCAAGATTTTAGATAATTTTGGCTTTAAGCCATAGGTTATACAAGTAGATGAATGCAGATGTTTGGTATACAAGCTCAACGTCACGTGTTGTTGCGAATTGGCAAAGTTCACCAACCAACATGATGCAGTTTTAGGCACGAGCGAATATTGTCATTCTTGTCACCAAGAATGATAACTATATTAACATCCACACTAATGGACGATAACGTTCCATTTATTATAAGCGCACACTGCAGTTATATTGTGCCTCTTTAAATTCTATACACCTTTTTCCTGAGTAAACGATGAGTGCCGCCATTATGAATTCTAACTTCCGATTGGATGCTCTTCTGTTCCGGTCTCCATAGGAACCCATTCAAATAATGCCCATCTGTTTTTAATGTAGCTAACATCGGCAGCTTTGTGTCATCTACACACTCATTAAACTTTGAGGAGTGAGGCTGTAAAGTGACATGTTTCATCATCTGGAACACACTGTTCTGAAAGTGATTCCATTTATATTGTTCTCTGTGTTGTTGTCGTTATAGCTGTGGTATGGACTTCCCTATTTTCACTGAATTAGAACAAACTAGTTATGGATATTGTTTAAGTTATTGTGCTTGGAATGAATCTAGCTAGCTACCTGAATAATAAGTGTATGTCTCTAATAACTAAAGTCAACTTTATCGCCCCCTTGAGTGGCAGTTATATTGTGCCTCTTTAAATTCTATACACCTTTTTCCTGAGTAAACGATGAGTGCCGCCATTATGAATTCTAACTTCCGATTGGATGCTCTTCTGTTCCGGTCTCCATAGGAACCCATTCAAATAATGCCCATCTGTTTTTAATGTAGCTAACATCGGCAGCTTTGTGTCATCTACACACTCATTAAACTTTGAGGAGTGAGGCACTGACAAATGACGGTCATTGCGACACTGTAAAGTGACATGTTTCATCATCTGGAACACACTGTTCTGAAAGTGATTCCATTTATATTGTTCTCTGTGTTGTTGTCGTTATAGCTGTGGTATGGACTTCCCTATTCTCACTGAATTAGAACAAACTAGTTATGGATATTGTTTAAGTTATTGTGCTTGGAATGAATCTAGCTAGCTACCTGAATAATAAGTGTATGTCTCTAATAACTAAAGTCAACTTTATCGCCCCCTTGAGTAAATACTTTTTTGCCCCACTGTATGTGTGTGTGAGAGAGAGAGAAAGAGAAGCAAACCCAGCTCATGACATTTACTGATATAATATGCATTCCCTAGCCTTCATTGGCAGAATTCACTAGAGCCTCTCCTAAAAAAACACTTATATCAACCAAAGATAGTTTTTAGTTGGTTTAATAGTTTAGATGATCTCCAAATCTGGACTAGATAGTGTTAACATGGTTTACCTTAGGATGGTTAAAACTTTTTTCAGGAGCAAAACGACAGATTTTGATTTGACAGAGCAGTGAGGTGTCAAAAGCTCATTGTGTGCCCTTTATATCAGATGTGTCCAAATATCTGTAATTACCTAAATCATTTTGACACTCAAACTCAGAAATTAGGCTTATTTTCCACTCATGGTTCTCAAGAGCAATCACATCCTGCTGACATTTACATGACACATGTGGTGCTCAATTACCTGCTTGGCTAAACCCAAACATGTTTCTGTGTGTACAGAGCTTTGTTGTCTTTGATCATAAAATCTATGTAATCTCACTGGCAAAGATGTCAGAATGCACTCTGACATTTCCGTACACACACATATACAATATTTAAATAGTAAAATAACACAATTAAAGAGAATAGCTTTTTCATTTGTAGGGTATTCATCTTTTTTTTTTTTTTACAGTTTCTGAAAACTTGCCACTATGATTGTTAATTAACCACTTATTTCCCCCCAAATCTTGACTAAACAGCTGTGTGGAGCCAGTGGGGTTTATGGAGTGCTTGCTCAGTGACCTGTGGGAAGGGCCGCAGAACAAGACGTAGGACATGTCACAGATCTTCTACTAAGATTCAGTGTACAGGACGACATGTGGAGGTCCAAAAGTGTGGAAATCAATGTCCAGGTATTGTGTATTACAAAACACACAATCTCTGAAAACCCATGGATTTTTTGCTACAATGAAAACAACCGTTTTATTTTTACAGTGGCATGCAAACGTGTCTGTCCTGGGGGACGTCCCAGTAAGGACTGTAGCTACTGTATCTGTGATGGGCAAACACTACATGGGACGGTCTTCAGTGTTACGGGTGTCCCTGTGCCAAACGCCACAGTGGCTCTGGCTAGCCAAGCCAAGGTTGTCCGCGCCCACACTGATGATAAGGGTCAGTTCAAGATTGATGGACTGTGCACCAGCCCACAGACCCGAGTGGTCATAAGAAAGGATAAATTTGCACCCGTTACTCTCCCTGTTTCCAACAACAGCACTGATGAACTTTGGGTACGGGCCATCTTACGATCCTCAGGTAAAGAAAAGAAGAAACTTTTGGATATGGATGATCCCACATTGATAATTTCATGCACTGTTGCATTGTTGGTTTCTCCATTTTATGTCTTCCAGAAAAGCCATATATTGAGAAGCACCCAGAAGACAAAGTGCGTTATGAGGGACAACGTGCAACCCTTTGCTGTAGAGCAACAGGATCACCAAAACCTGACAAATATTACTGGTAAAAAGCAATGAAGTTTCTTTATAGGTTTTCGAACAAATGCCGTTAATCTTATAGTTACATAAAAATTTATTTGTTTGATCCAAAGGTATTACAATGGAACCTTACTGAATCGCACAATATACAAGTATGATGAAGATTTGATATTGCGGGACCTGAAACCAGAGCAGTCAGGGCAATATCACTGCAAAGCAACTAGTCTGACAGGCAGCATAAAGTCTACTTCAGCCGTCCTCACTGTTTTCGGTAAGTGCAAAACCATTTTACCAGTCAACAGGGAACATTATAGTATTTTTGCAAAATGTCCCTAAAGAAGAAAAATAACCCCAATGTGGTCTCCAATGAATTATTAAAGTCTATAATGTCTAGTGACATCTGCGGTACAATATTTTATTATGTTTAAGTTGGTAGAAATTACCACTTTCTAAACAAGGAATGACTGGCAAGAAGTCGTGGTGGGCAGACTAAAATCCTTAAATCCCACCCGCTTTCCATATTAATGTGAAATCCAACCTTGTCAATAAAAATACTGTTTTTTCATCCTCAGACAAGTATGCATTTCCACATTTGCACACATAACTACACATTGTGAAAATTCCCATGATGCTTGTTATCCAAGTTATAGATTGTCAGAAATAGTCTGCCGAAACGTGTGCTAAAGCAATCAGCCTTAGACTTTGTCTGAGGGATCTCTTTGCTTCTTAATCATTTTGGCATATGAAATGTGCTTTGCTGAATGAAACACTAACACCTGTCACAGCAGGGTTCTTAATGGAGGATGATTAATGTGTTTTGTATTCACTCTTGCATTTAAACAACAGCTACAGGAGAAAAGTTTTCCATAAATTAAACTTCATCAACCTCAAATAAGATTACATGGTTGCTCTCTCCAATAAGTGTAATTTTAAAGGAAACACAGCGCTCTTTTGAATAAATGAGCAGCATTTACAGTAGAGTGGTAATGTGACAATAATGACTGCAGTCATTAATATGATGACACAATGAGATCATACATTTTAATCAGAACTAATACTTTGGCAAGTCATCAGACTTCCTTTTCAAGTTCAGTGACCCAGTTTTATTTGTTCACAGTGATCTGATTAAACATATATTTCTAAATCCTTTTTACTTTAAAACAAGTATCTTCATAACAATATATATATATATATATATATATATATATATAAAAATTATTTTCTTTTTCTGTCTTTCAAGCATAAATCTATGAAAATGAAGAAAAAAGCCATTGGGATAAAATAAATAAACCTTTATTCTGAAATTATTTTTTCTTCTCAAGTAAATTGAATGTTTTACTGAAAATCAAGAACATTGTTTTTGCAATAAATAAATATTATGCATTCTTTGAAAATTTAGCACACTGATTTCACATTTTGTATTTCACAGCTAAAGGAACACCAGCATGCAACTCAACACCTGACACTCACCTGATCAAATTGCCATTAGACTGCAAGCAGCCTGGAACAGAATCCAAGTTTTACAATGCAGGTCGCTGTCCACACAACAAATGCCCTGGATCGTTGGACTTTGACATGCGTTGCAGGGATGGATCTGGCTTCTGCTGTGGGGTCAAACAAATGGATGCTAGAGAGATCAAATGTGGCCGTTACACCTTGCCTATCAAGGTTGTTACTGAGTGTGGCTGCCAGACTTGTGTAGAGCCCAAAATTCTTGTACGGGGCAGGGTGGTGTCAGCAGACAATGATGAATCCCTGCGCTTTGGACATATTTACATAGGGAAGGAACGGATAGGTACCACAGGATATCAGGGTGGGTTCACAATCCAGGTGTCTCCAGATACACAGCGTTTTGTGGTAAACTTTGTGGACCCTTCTCAGAAGTTCATTGATACAATCAAGGTTTTTATCTTTGACAAGAGAGGAGGTTCTGTCTATCATGATGTAAAAGTGATGAGGAAGCAGGAACCTGTTGATATAAATGCTGCAGAAAGCAATACCATTTACCTAGGTGAAATGAAAGATGAGGACCCCATTGGTCAACTGGTCATACCTCCAAACTCTTTCCATAAAAACACAGGGGAAGTGTACGAAGGGACTGTTAAGGCCAGTGTCACGTTCCTTGACCCACGCAACATTACCATGGCTGCTGCCGCTCCTGGCGATCTCAACTTTGTAGACAATGAAGGAGACATGCTACCTCTCAGGACATATGGAATGTTTTCAGTAGATTTCCGAGATGGAGCAAACCAGGAGGTTCTAGGAGCCGGCGCAGTCCAGGTTCTCCTTGATACGGAGCATGTAAAAATGCAGGAGCACATCCCTGCTATGAAACTCTGGTCCCTCAATCCCGATACAGGCATTTGGGAGGAGGAGAGTAACTTTCAACCCACACAAACTACTATTGCTGGCAGCGGGAGGAACAAACGAGAGGAGCGCACCTTCCTGATAGGGAATATGGAAATCAGGGAGCGTAGGTTGTTCAATCTCGATGTACCTGAGAATCGCCGGTGCTATGTCAAAGTGAGGGCGTACATGAGCGACAAGTTCCTGCCCAACGAGCAACTAGAAGGAGTGGTAATAAACTTGATAAACCTGGAGCCTAAGCCTGGCTACTCGTCAAATCCGAGGGCTTGGGGACGCTTTGATAGTGTGATAACAGGACCAAACGGTGCTTGTCTTCCAGCTTTCTGTGATGCCCAGAGGTCTGACGCATACACGGCTTACGTCACGGCTATAATGGGAGGTGAGGAACTGGAAGCAGCCCCCTCAATGCCAAAAATGAACCCAAACATTATTGGTGTGTCTCAGCCGTACTTAGGGAAGTTAGATTACCAGCGCTCCGATCATGAGGATCCAGCACTTAAGAAAACAGCTTTCCGAATCAACCTAGCCAAACCAAACCCTAACAATTTTGATGAAACGAACGGACCAATCTATCCTTATCAGAGTTTAATTGCATGTGAAAATGCACCTGTTGATGCCAACCACTTTCGTTTCTTCCGTGTCGAGAAAGATAAATATGAGTACAATGTGGTACCCTTTGAGGAGAGTGACCTCACATCTTGGACTGGAGACTATCTTTCCTGGTGGCCAAATCCACAAGAGTTCAGGGCTTGCTACATCAAAGTTAAGATTCATGGAGCTACAGAAATCATGGTAAGGTCAAGAAACCTGGGTGGCACTCATCCTCAGACAAGAGGTCAGTTGTATGGCATTAGAGACATTCGTAGTACCCGCGACTTACACCATCCTAACACCTCTGCTGCTTGTCTTGAGTTCAAGTGCAGTGGGATGCTCTTTGATCAAGGTATTGTAGACCGGTCACTAATTTCTATCATCCCACAAGGTAACTGCCGTCGTGTAGGCATAAATGGTCTCCTGCAAGAGTATCTGATAAAGCATCCTCCTGTTCTTCAAAACAATGAGTCTCATGCATTCAATATGTTAGCTCCTGTTGATCCACTTGGACACAATTATGGAATATACACCGTCACCGACCAGAACCCACGGGTTGCCAAAGAAATTGCCATTGGCCGCTGCTTTGATGGAACTTCAGATGGTTTTTCCAGGGAGATGAAGTCAGATTCTGGAGTGGCACTGACGTTCAGCTGCCCTAAAAGAACTGTGAATCGTGAGAGCTTATTCCAGCGCTTGCAAACAAATCCTGGCCTAACACTAACACAGATGGCACGGGAGATGAGGGAGTCCCAGGGACTGCAAGTCAGAAGAGGGTCAACCCAAATGGTGGCCTACCCTTTTGGCCAACAGGGCAGGAGCCAGAACCGCAGAGCCACGAACACTAACAGAAGGAGACCAGCTACAAGGACACAACCAAGACAGTAGATCTTTCTTTAGGTGAGTTCTCAGAGTGCACTTTTTAAAAAATAATTTCAAGATGTTGATGAAAATCAAGTGTATGTTTTCCATCCTTATGCAGGTCTTTTGGGTTGAAGAGAGTGAAGAAAAAAGACTCAAAAAACCTGCTATGGAAATACCAAACTTGGCCAGCCGGGTGATACTGGATCCTCTGTCCTAACAGAGCAAAATCCTCACCTGATTTATCCGAACACATTTAAACTCTTTCTACATGTGTATGGAAAACTGTCCTCTCATACTTCCTCAAAGTTTACTTCATTGTTTAAGACATTTATTTTTAGTGATTAGGCCAAATACTCTACAAGGTCCATACAGACTTATGTCATGTATTTATTTCCAAAGTCAAAACTTGCTTATGTGGAGCGTCCTACTTTTAGATCTGTAATTATTCACTCATTTTCTCTAATTGATCAGTGTCTTCCATTGATGATAGGCTAAATAGTTGAGACAAGACTGTATGGGTTGAGGTCAAGTGTGACAGCTGCTAATGCTTTCATCAACCACATATTCTACTCTATTGGATGTAATGAACAAGACCCGAGGCAGCAAAGATGCTCGTTCTGTCTCGCCTCCTTTTCCACGTCGCCATTCCAGTTGTGATTTGGCCAACTATTGGTCTGACCAAAGCATGACTGACCCCTGCCAAGAATAGCATCCCTTAACAGAATGGATCACCAAGGTAGATTAAACAAATCTGTGGTGAGACAAAGAATAATATAATGGCCCTAACTTCAAACAAATTAATGTTTCTTTTTTTTTTTTTAAATGCCCTCTTCATTCTTTTGACCATATGGCTGGCCTAATCAAAATTTCTTTTGATATGAAATCCAACGAATACAGTATCTCAGTGTATGATGTCTAGATCTTAGAGTAAACTGATTGTATTTTGTTTCTTGTTTCTGTTTGTCTCCTAAAGTGCAATATTGTGTTCCAATAATGACTTGAGAGTCCTGACAAAAACGTCCTATGTTATGAGCCAATCAACCATAGGTCTGTTAAAATGTTGGGCTATTCCCTTAGTAATTGCATATCTGAATTTCAAATTACATAGCACCTGTTTTTTAAACCTAATACTAATGAATTTAAGCTTGCTAATCCGATTCAACCTCCTCTCATATAGTCAGCTGACAATGCAACATAAATGCAGTTGCAGTATTTTAACTCCACCCTAAAGTAACAAAAATCCAATTGTGTGATTTCAACAATTAATGGACCATAAAAAACCATGTGGACCTGCATAAGCTGGACATTTGTATCTTTTGAGGTATATTTTGTAGGTAGCATTGCAAATAGGATTTCATTATGTTAATTCTGATTTGATTTGTCTAATCCCTTACGCTTTCAGTATTCTGTATTTGTTCAAAGCAGAAAGTTAATTGAGTTGAGGGATTACAGTGCATGCTTTAATAGATAATGGTGCAAAAGCTTATTTTGTCTGTGTATCCAAATATGTACAGCTGGCCCAATGCAGGTAGAATATAAACAATATTAAAATAATATTCTAAAACCAAATCTTCAAAGAAACAAAAATATACCTAAAAAAATTGGATTAATTGGAAAAATCAGTCTGAATAAAATTGAGATGAACAGAATAAAGTGTTTGGGAAATAATCCAATAGAGAAATGTATAATACTGTGGCACATTTTTTGATTGAACACAAAGTTGCTGAGTTTCATAACAGACCAACTGTAATCAGTCATTAAAATCTGAGATTTTTCAATAACATTGCAATATTTAAAAAGTATGTTAAAATGTGTCATTAACAGGAACATTTTTAGTCATGGCTGACTAATGAAGAAACAAAATATGTAACTATAAAACACATTATTTTAGGCCAAGTACACACTTCAAGCGAATTAAAATATTTTTTTCTATCCCAGACAGTCTCACCTGTAAGTGATGTTGAGTCATACATTTGTAACTTGAATAAATTTAAACTTCTGTGATTGTGTAATATATCCAGTTAAAGTAGCCTTTGGTCTTTTACATGTAGCATATTTAGCTATACTGTACATTTCTGTTTCAGAGGAAAGATGGAGTTGGATATTGGATGAATATGGTGCAAAAAAATGTGTTGGCCTCCAGTTAGCTTTCAAAAGTGTTTGTCCTCGCTTCAACTGTCTGGCTGGTCTCAGGGAGACTACAATTTTTGCAGGAATATCCTCTTGCAAAATGTGCATTGATAACTCTACCACTACACTACAAAGTGAGTTGAATAGTTGCCTTTGCGCTCTCAGAAATCTCTTTTCATGCTTGCTTCACAAATATGTTACATACAACACATCCTGAAAATCTATGCAAATCATTTTGTAACTTATACTGCATGAAATTTCCCATCTTGCAATCTCAAAAGCCAGTTTTATGTGTAAATTGTGGATTACAATGTCTGTCAATTTTACTAGAATGTAAATAAAGAGCTCTTGTAAACATGTTCTGTTGACATTGCTTTATTCCATTAAACTTAAATAAAAAAAGATGTTTTTTTTTTTCTTTTTTCCCAGCGGTGAAAGTCATTTCTACCTGACACTCAAGAGGGTTGGCTCTGGTTTAATTAAGGAAAGTTACAACTGCAAACATTTATTATGGCCCTAGAGAGAAACACATTAACATCTCTGGAGTGCTAACAATTATGAATCTAAAACTATAACTAATTGAGCTGCTGAAATGTACAGCTGACTAAATAAACTGTCTGTGACCCCATTTTCCCTGAGTTCAATCAATCTTGCATATACATTTTGCCAACTTACATTTTAAGATATTCACAATTTAAATAAATCATAAAATATATCATCTAAATGTCAGAAAACAATGTTCATTTTAGTTCATTGGAAGTAATTTGCGTACAACATTAAAGAACAATTTATCTTTGATTCGTAGTGTATATATACAAATTGTCACAAATGTTAACAACTGCTCCATTGGGAACAGGAAAGTTTATTCAACTAAAATTCTGCATCTTTTTCAAATATTACGAGATCCAAGCAGATGTTTTAGTTCGAGGGATCAAAACATTGCCGTAACCAAGAACTTCAGTTCTCCTTGACCTGGCCGAAAGGTTGTAACGAGAGCTCACTTGCGTGCTTGATGTATACATTGCCGTCCTCCAATTTCACTTCAAAAACTTGTTGCTAAAAAAAGAAAAGAGAAAACTTTACATTTTGACAAAGAAATAAAACTAAGCACGCCTGCAATGAATCTGATTCTATTTCTGCTTGGACAGCTGTAAAAGCCTACAGCTAGGAAGGAACTTTGATATACGAGCATGGTGGATGTTAAGCGGTGGTGGGAATAGTGTCTAATTACTGAACATTTCAAGGTGTCCCGAGTCCCCCAGGATGACTGTCATAATTACGGATTGTTTTACATAGTCTTTGCCTTATATTGATTGGCCCAAGCTCACTGTCACTTCCAACCGCCCTATTATTTATATTCGCAGCATGAGAGAACACATTTCATCTGCTTATTAAAAAAGCAGACGTGTGGCTAAATTGAAACGTGCCGAAATGAGGGCAGTTTAATTCTTAGGAACGAGACTTTCCAAATGTCTGTCTGTTTGGCAATACCTACTTCTGTATGATTCTGGTGATGTGCAATCCATTACCGCGTGAGATAATGTTTGGTGTCATACTGAGTTAAAGTGACGGCACAACAAATGTGGTTTTAATACGAAAATACAAGTGCTTTTCGGGGACACTGAATCATCGACTGAATCACTGGCTAACTTAACTTGTTCATCTGGCTGCCTACTGCCCCTTTACTGCTGAGTAATGAAATTTGGTGTATACATTTAACATTTAGGAGGAACATTCAGGCTGATTCACTGATTAAAGAGAATGCTACTTCATGTAAGATGATAACAAAAAGCAAGATAGATCTTCTATCAAAACATAATCATGTCTTTAATCTGATTTAACTTCAGTGAATCTTCTGGAATCAATACCAAGTAGGCTTATTCAACTGCATTTGTTGTATAATGTCAGTTACCACATACAATTATTTTGACTCATCCCTTAGTTTTAAAAAACTATGTGAACAGTGCCAGCATATGGTGGGTTTAAAGGGTGAAATGTGAAGCTCATATTATTGTTAAAGAACTTAATTCTTCCTTTAAAAAGCTAGACATTTTTTAATTTTTACATGAAACTTCTAGGCCTAGTTATTTATCAGCAATGTAATATCTGTGGGTGTTGAACAGAGGTGTGTTGGCCTAAATATTAGGTATTTTGAAGACCATTTTTGCCTTCTGTTTTTCGTTCTTGGATATAAATATATGTATAAATGTAAAAGAAGACAAGTTTAATGTGTTTCTTATTAAAGAGAACAAATTACCCACTTAACTCCATGTAAGCAAGAGAGTAACATCACTATCCTTCTTGGTATCCTTGTATGGAAGGTTTCATGAAAGATTGGACAAGATGATGAAGTGATTCCCTCATATTCATTTTAACATGTATAATATTTTAGCAATATTTTTGGCTAAAAAACACAAAGTGTGTACTTTAATGTAATGTTTATTGCCTGGTCCAATTTACTTCCATTGTAACTGAAACTGATTTTTTTTTGCTTAGGTAATCATTTTCTGTGGTAATCGACAATATGCCACAAATGTTGTCAGTGGGCTTAACGTTTACTGAACCTGGAATATTCCTTTAATGAGCTAAAATGTCAAACAAAAAGTGTCTTACCTGTAAACCTGTGCTTGATTTCCCCGTTTTGAGATTGAAGTCATAGTCATGCCAAGGACAGAACACCTGAAGAACACCATCGGCCTCCTCGATATCTCCATCACACAGCGGACCTCCTGAAAGTCAAACCATTTGAACACTTAAACAAATTCTACTTGTCTGACAGAATGTTTAAAATCTTACAAAAATTTACCTTTAATCACATCAAAACATAAAAAGGCATCAGTTTCATATTAAGACACTATGACTACTAACAAACTGTGCTAACTTCTTATTTGTCGCCACTGCAATTAATTTACATTTACATTTAGTCATTTAGCAGACACTTTTATCCAAAGCGACTTACAAATGAGGACAATAAAAGCAGTCAAAACTAACAAAAGAGCAACAATATATAACTGCAAATGACAAGTCTCGGTTAGCCTAACGCAGTACACGTAGCAAGGTGTGTATATATACACACACACACACATAAGCTTTGTACTGTCTCTCTTCCTGCACTAATCTTTAATAGTGAGTGAGCGGAATAGACCTACTTAAATGAGAGAACCATTCTGAACAAATGCTAAGACAGCTTCACACAGCACAGCATGAGCATTAAATGTAGGCTAACAGGCTCTCTGGTCAATTAAATCCAAGCTCTAGACAAACACTCAAAGAATATTTATAATTAAAAGCACTTCACATTCTCATTCTCCTCAAATGAAGAATTTTCAGAACCCAGTTGAGCCATGGTGTAAGTGGTAATTTTTTATCTGCTATTTTTAAAATCTATTATGTATATTATATATTTAGATATATATATATATATATATATATATATATATATACTGTATATATATAAAAATAAATTCTGGCATTATGTGACTAATTTATTTTCTGTTTTTAATTTCATTTATTTAATTTCTAAATTATTTACTGAACACTGTATATTTAATTTAAACTAATGTAATTGTATTTTATTTTACACACCATTGAGTTTTCTGTATAACTTGTATGAGGTAAAAAAAAAAAAGTTACAATATTTTATGTTGTCATTAATATTTCAAGGAAATTTGCTAATTTATCAAATTAAATAATAAATAATTACATTGAATTTAATTTGAAATTATTTTTGCACACTATTTTATATTGTTATTTCTACAAATCTATTGGTTTTTATGTAACAAGAATTGTTACTTTGGGGTTTGTAAAAAAAAAAATCTAATATTTTATGTTTGCATATTAACGTTTCAGCGCAGTTAGGTACTTCAGTAAACTGAAAAATTATTAATTTAATTTCTAAATGATTTATCGCACAGCTTATTTTATTTTTTATTTACGAAGTAATAGGTTTTTAATGTAAAACTTAAGTATTATGTTAGATTCAGGTTTGCAAATAATTTTTCAGTGAAATAAGATACTTCAACAAAGTAAATAACTATTAATTTAGTTTAATTTATAAAAGTTTTATATCACACTGTTTATTCTATTTAAATGTATTTACAAACCATTTGGCAGGGGCGGATCTAGAAAATAATTTTTAGGGTGGCAACACCAAAGAAAGCCCCCATGCATAGTTTTTGGGGATTTATGGTCTGACATACACAGTTGTGTTCACAAATATTGTATTACCATTAAGTAATCATCTATACTGTTTAAATGAAAAATAAACAGTATTTCAATATCCATCATGACACCAAGTCAATACACAATATATAAAAAACTTCAACAGGTTATAAATGTTTCTGAGCTTGTATCACTAAAGAAGATATGCGGTTCTATTACAATTACATAGGCTACTTAGATGGTATAATCACGTTTAGTGCAAGTTTAAGAGCAACAAAAACTTTTGAATTTCCTGACATTAGAAAGAAATACAATAATATCAAAGCACTGAAACTGGATCAGTTTTGAAAACAATGTTTGAGTTTCTGTTATGAACAGAGGTGGGAATGTCTAATCACCCAGAACAAACTCTATCAAAGTCAACCATACTCTAGCAACCACCCAGAATATCCTAGCAACCAACTAGCAACCCTTTAGCAAACATCTAGAACATCTAACTGACCAAACATTTACGTTTTTTAAACAAGACTTTAAGACAAGCCAGCATAAATTTGTCTTTCAAACTTTTCAAAACTTTGAAAACTGAGTCAAAGGCCGAGAATAAGTGTATGGTTCTGCAGATTTGGTGTATGGTTCTGGTGTTTGAGTGTCAGGTTTCAGAAATTGTGTGACAAGTAAAGATTTTGTGTGTAAGCAGTTGAAAAAAATGGTAAATGCTTACAATTCAAATACACAGATGTCTTTCCTGCCCAGTGAACACTGAGATCAATAACACTGTAGCAAAGCTTCAGTTTACTATAGTGAAATTTCCATTAATGTACTGGTACTGTACTGTAATTATACTGTATGTGTAAGTGTAAAACCCCTGTAGATGATTGGCTCAGCTCTCTCCTCTCTCCGTTGTTAGCATGCAGAGATTCTGATTGGTGTGTCATCAGTTTTGCTACCTAATGTTTAACTTACTCATTGTTAAACTTTTTGAGAAATGTGTCTTTGTTTTGAAAACTGAATTAATCGTTTGGGGGAAAAAAGTGCCAACTAAAATCAGTTATATTAACAATCGAGAAAACTGCAATATGACTAGATTCTTTAACTCTGCTATTAGTTTCTGTGATCGGCATCTTCTTATTGAGTTCATGTAATTGTTATGGCTTATATCCATGATGAAAGTGTAGCGGTCGGAGAATCGGATCACCAAACAATTACGCGATGAATCTCAGACATATCGGGATCATACGGGATTAGATTTCTCAGAGGACTTCTGAGTTACCCAAAAAGCAGTAATTGTCTGATTCACGAACAAATGTAAAAACAATTTGTTAGTGAACTGGGCCGCGTTTTGTGGTTTTGACTCAAAAAGATCCGGTTCATAAGAGCCATTTGTTAATGAAGCCGACTACACTGGCACGCTGCGTGTGTGTGCAACCATCGCACAGTTTATTAAAAGACGTGTTTTTGCCATTATTTTGCATTACTCTGAAACTACTGAAACACTGCTTACATTTATATTTTATTCTGTGATAATTCTGGGGTGGCATTTGGCATTGTACAGCTTTTTCTTAGGGTGGCAGTTAGCACCCTGTGCCACCCCGGTTGATCCGCTCCTGCCATTTGGCTTTATGAGTAACTTAATTACGTTAAGCTGGGATTTGTAAAAAAAAAAAAATATATATATATTTTATGTTTTCATATTAACATTTCAGTAAAGTTAGATACTTCAACAAAGCAAATAATTAATAATAATTACATTTAACTTCTAAATTATTAACTTTTAATCTATTTTATCCTCTAACTATATTTAGTATATTACTTTTCTATCCTACCTCATGCTCTAATAATCCCTTAGTCCCATCTCGTCCCTGTGCACTAATGAGGTACACTCCTAAACACTTCCCATTTTAAACAGTGAGTAAAACTGCCTGTGTTGTTGCTCTCTGTTCTGGATCTTCCACAAAATAAACCCGAACGAACAGCCTTGTGTCAATCAGAATAATCTTCCATTGTGACATGACATGCTTTGCACTTAATTGAGAATGACAGGACATTAGCCTCAAAAGTTTATTTTACTTCTTCATTTGATTCCAGTGGTCTTGCCAAGCTCATTTTTCTCAGGCCTTAGACAGATGTCAAAACAGGTCTTTCTCTGCTAAAGTCGGGCAACTTTTCGGCCAGAGCTTCTACATTTTCACCCCCGCCTCAGTTCATTTTAAACCTGCACGCTGCCACAGATCATCGCAGTGAACCCCAGAGACATGTGGAGAACAATGTGCTCGGCCTATCTGAATCTCACGCTTTAAGGGGTCTAAAAGAGGAGTGTTGTAAACCAGCACAAGATGAAGGGAATGACAAATGCTTCTACTGACTCTCAGATGTGGTTAAATGACAGATAGATCCACTCACCCAAATAACAGTTCGTCTCTGTTGGGGGTACAAAGCAAAGTCACCGTGACCATTTTTATAACATGCCCTGAAAAATATTGGAACCGCTTTCCAGACAGTTACACCCTGTTAAATTCCCAAATAGCATTAACATATGTATGTTTTTATGCAATTCATCATTTTTGAATGAGGCACAGTTTTCTTACTTGTCTTACCCAAGGGGTCAAATTTTACTAGTTAGCAAGGTCCTGTTAACCCCTGCTGGTAGATGTTGTAACTACACCATCTGCCTGCAAAAATCATTCTTCTCTATTGATGGCCTTTATAAAGTATCTGTGCATTTTGATGGATATACTGTATATAAAAATAAGTTTTGTCAGGATATATATATATATATATATATATATATATATATATCCCAAATTGTACTGAATCAAATAAACGAATCAAATTTAACTTCCTCTATAGTTTTTTTGAACGCAGCTGTTTTTGTTTTCTACCCAGCACGTTTCCTTTGTATTATCAGCATCATCATTACAGGATATGCTGATAAGAAAGCATCTGAGGTTGCTGATGAGTTGAGATCGAGCACGATAGCTTTTCCCCTTGAAAAGAGCGTTTCGAAACCTTTTGATCAAATGGTTGATGTTAATCCACATAATGCTGACTAAACCAAAATTTGAATACACCAGAGACACGTTGGCTCCTGTTTTAACAAAGAATCTTTTGTAATTTCATTATTCAGTACTAGATTAAATTAAGACATGACTATCTGTATGAAAAAAGGTCAGGGTTTGTTTGGTTGCTGACGTTTTCTCAGATTTTGACATTTGCAAATGCCTAGAAAATTTTTTATTTGATCAACTTCATTAATTAATTCATCCATCCATTCAAATAATTAACAAAAATATTAGTTTAACATTGTTTATTTGATATATTTTCATCTAAATGCCTTCATAGACACTTCTTACATGATTACATCATGTTAACTTAAGCTGAACCTTTGACCTTTTTCACAAATTTCTTTACCAACATTTACAATACCAGCATCGTCTTCATCAAAACCGTGTGCAGTGACTGAATATATCCAGTAAGGTCTGCATCACACTAAAAGCAAATAAAATCCATAATAATAAATGCAACAATGATGTGCTAAAAAAAACAGAAATGTTCTTCCTCTATGCTTTTTGTATACAGAAGACAACATTGTCAAAATGATCCCTGTTCACACGGAGTCACGAAAATATCTTAAAATGCTGTATTACGCATGCCAGGCCAGTAGTTGGCGATGTCACTTCATAAAGTAACACTATGCAAACAAATAATACGCATGCGCATGACAGCAACGTTTTCACAAATTCACATTTTTGTAGTTTACATTGAGACAATAACTGTGTCGTTTTCAAGTTTGTGTTTTCAGGCCCCCAAAACGGCATTGTTGTAAACGGCCAAAAACGCATGAAACGTTTTCTGTTTTTAGTTGAAAACTTTTTTATATATATATATTGGCCTTCTTTTCTTTTGCGTTTGTAGTGTGAACAAGCGAAAATTAAGGTATTTGAAAACAACGATGCATGTTTATTCATGCATCTATATTTATACCGGCATGTGCCTGTTATGTGCTGTTTACTTACAGTGTTGCTAAAGATGTTAAATATGTTACTTTCTAAAATTTTCATACTTTGGGAAAGCACATAAAAATGCTAGTGTGGACGGCATTTTCGAACGTATCTGGATTAATGCTAAAACTGGATGCGTTGCATTGCTCTCAAAGCTCTGAATGTAATCGGATGCCCTGCTCTATATCTGAAGTTTCCAAACATCTGGCGCTCTGTAACTTTGGTTTGAAACATTCAGTGTAGACAGCCTCAGAACGTTTTGGCGCGTCATGTGTTGACACAGTGTGAATCTAATACCATTGTCCCCAATCAACATGGGAATGAAAATCCAGTGAGACACAGCAATTCCAAACATCTGTGGTATGAATCATTAAATGACAAAACGGGGTACAGTTTCGTAGTAAAAATTAGAAAATAAAACAATAACACCAATGAAATATATACCACTCCTCAGTAACAGGCAATGCAAAATGCTTGATAATCCTGAGGCAACAAGTCTCTTAAGTGCAGTATAAAATAATGGATTCTCCAATGTCCTTCCATTGGGACAAGAGTTGTTATTTTGGTCAAAGGTTTGGGTGCTCTGGACAGAAAGTTATGAACAAGAAGTACCCCGCTGAAATCGAATACAGAAGCACTTACATATGGTGACGGCTTGTCGGACCGATGTCTAGCCTCAACATTGTTACACTGAATTAAGCTTCCATAAACAATACGTGGCCATGTAATTTTCAAATTTAAACATTGCTTTTCATTTTAAGTGTAGAGTAATATTAAAAGCATTACATTCACAGACAATTCCTTACCAAAGTGACCTATAATAAAGGCTAAAGACTAAAATCAGTTCCAAGTCAAATACGATGTAATCTCAACAGAATCTGTGAGCTGCTGTCGATTACCACATACAGGGTAAATGAAGTCTTTTTTTCTTTGTCATGGTCCAAACGGACAGTCATTCTTGGAAATGGCATAAAAGTCAATCGTTCATATATTTTTTTCAAGGATCATCCCCAGTATCTGTCAATGCTTTGAAAATAAGTGATTTGTTAAGACCTCATCGTCGTCACGCACTGCATTTCAAAGTCTAGGATGTGTGATTTGATTGATGTATTGTGAAGTGAAACATGAGCATGTTTTCGTCCATCGTAACGACAATAACAAGGTTAAGGGAAGTGATCGGGAGATTTCTGCTGAGCAACTGAAGCACATAGCATTCTTCCCATCAGCAGACTCTTTAAGGACTGTCCACTGAAGGTGTCAGTCTGTTTTCTCCATCCGCTCCTTCTTCTAATGACCAATGCAGACTGTCTGCTTCGCCTGACCCCTCCCTCCGCCCCCAACAATACCATGATCCATTCTTCTTTGTTTCACTCATTCGCGTTTTATTCCCAAATATCTGCTCTTCCTGTCCAAATACCTAGAATACCTGTTCCCTGGATTTCCCACGTAAAAGACCCCATTAAGAAAAAGAAATATGGTTTTGTTTGTTTCAAATGAGAACATACTTGTAGGAAACTGAAGAAAAAAAAAGAAAAAAGGTATGTTGAGTAAACAGATTCTTCTTAGGCAATTAAGTTGAGACGATAACATTCGCTGACAAAAATATATATATTTACAATATAATACTGAAAATAAACACATTTTTGTTTTACAGTAAAAATATCTAAACATGGTAACACTTCAGCATAGGAACCAATTCTCATTATTAACTAGTTGCTTATTAGCATGCATATTACTAGCATATTGGCTGTTTATTAGTACTTATAAAGCACATATTCTACATGACCATATTCTACATCCTTCAATTCAATTCAAGTTTATTTGTATATTTTCACAATACAAATCATTGCAGAGCAGCTTTACAGAAAATTAAGTTTCTAAAATATATTTAGTAGTAGCTTGTTGATTATGTCATATTGATGTACATATGGCAGAAATGTACGGTAAAATTCAGTTAATGACGTAATCAAACAGACGACGAACACTATTAACAGCAATGATTATATTATTATATTATTATCCTTATTCCCAATACCTAAACTTAAAAACTACCTTACTAACTATTAATAAGCAGTAATAATTAGTAGTTTATTGAGGCAGAAGTCATAGTTAATAGTTAGTTAATAGTAATAATATAGCATTCCACCAAGTGCCAAACTCTGCAATAAATAAATAAACTCAAGCTTTTCTCAGAACTAACTTGCACTAATGTTTGACAACCAGAAAATATCGTGATATTTTGATAAACCTTCAAAATATAGCTTGATATTGTGTTATATGATGCATGAAATCCTGAATGAAAATTTGAAGTGTGGCTAAAGTGTCCAAATGCTTTTTGGGGCCACTATGAACTCACTATGAACTCAAATAAAGGTTCCAAAAATGAACTTTTCAGTGAGCAGTTTTTAAAATAATTTAGTGTGAAATTTTAACATTTGAAATACCAATTAAAGACCAATTTTCCACTATGAAGAATCTTTCGTGCCAAGGAAAGGTTCCATGGTTGTTAACAGTTCTTCATGGAACCATCAAAACCAATAAAGAACCTTTATTTCTTAAATTAGAGTGTATTAGATTTATAATTAGAACAAGAAAAATGCCAATCTACTTAAAAAAAAAACTTAATTAGAGACATTCTCTAATGTCTCGTTTTCTTAATTTTATTTCTCAAGTAAATCTTTCTAGTTTAAAATAATTTAAATATTTATTAATGAAAAATGAAGCAAAAATCGTATTCTGTTATCTGCCTTTCCTGTGTGAAAGTCACAGGAAATGCTGGGTTGGGACAGGGTTTGCACAATGCAACAACATTATGTTATCAAACTGAATTTAACCAAAGCAGTTTTGACATTATTAGCTTGTCTCATCCACCAGTTCCCAGCATTTGAACATATATTATGATATGTGTCATTTGATGTGCTTGAGTCATAGGTTACAGTATGCTGTCTGTACAGCAGCCTTGGCTTAACTAGCGATAGCTTTATCCTCCATACATATAAATCCTTTACCGATCACATTCTTTTGGTCCAGACCACATCTGGACAAACAATTACCCTCCTGGTCCGAACAGTGATGAAAGAACTGTCTAAAAATATCGGCTTACATTACCAAATAATTGCCAGCGACTCCTTGCAGACTTTCTAAAAATACAACAATTGATTATCACGCCTCCAGTTACAAGCTCATGCCCACAGTCAGTCTGGTTAATAGATAAGTGACTCAAATAAACCCTACAATAAATCCAGGCCCTATCTCCACTTTTTTTCTCCATAGTCTGGCTCATAATGATCCAATGCTTCACAAACTACACAAAAAGGGGGAAACCACAAATTACAAAGGTAAACTCAAAAGAGAGCTCATTGTAGACTGCTGTATGTCTGTCGCAGGAATGAATGCGAGTTGCACATTGCAGACTTTGAACTTTGAGCCATTATCTTGTGTTTCGAGATGAGTGTGTTTCATCTCCATGTCTATCGCATTAAGTTGAAACATAAGAGCAATGCTTGAAGGTTTGGCAGTTTGTCTCTTATCTCAACTCTCTCATAGCTCCGTGCTTCTAATCAACCCACACCTTCTAGAAGAACAACATCTGCAGGAAGATGAGGGGAGGTTTTTTTTGGCGATTTTTACATTCCCTTAGTTGAGTGCGTGCGTCTCGGTGCAGAGGTTGGGGCTCGTCGGAGACTTTGAGTCTTGCTAATTCAATAGGCTTTGGGATTATGATTGAGAATTGTTTTGCAATATGTCATTTTGGTCATCATTTGAGTGATTTTTAAAATGAAGGCCTTCTTTGATGCGGGCAGACACCATATGTTTTATGAATCAAATTCGGAAGAGTAGAACATCCAAGTGTTCGGCATAATTTATACCTCTCCACTCTAACATGTCATTGATCTCTGTTCGTGGTCTCGAGGGCTTTCTAGAAAAGCTTCATTTTGGCAAAGCCAGGAGTTTCTTTTATTGAGCATCATTATTTCCAGTGAATGTAACATTTGCCTTAAACCACTGTCAGGACTTGCATGCAGGTCATGAAGTTCTACATGTTCACAGTTTAAAATGATTGGCACCATGTGATTAGATCAACACCAGCCCTGTTAGTTTCAGTTGAAGCAAGCAGTGGAACAGATGCCGGTCCAACTTTTGTAAAGGTGCAGATCGTTCTGCAAATTTTCAAAGGTGAAATAGGAATCTAAGCAATCTGGAATTTTGCTAATTTGCCATGCTTGGTTTAAAATTGACCTCTGTGTGAGCTGTGCTTCATACATTTCTACGCTATTTACATTTGATGGATGTGAAAATTCACTGACATTCTGGGTTACACCTTATTTTAAGGTGTCCCTGTTACAGTGTAATTATATATTTAAGCACTGAGGGATATTAATTAACTACATGTACTTAGTATATTGTTAGCATTAGGATTAGGGTTACTTGCATGTAATATGAATAATTCATTGTTATTATAATAGTACGTACATGTAACATGAGTAACAAGGACACCTTAAAATAAAGTGTTACCAAATTTAGCTAATTTGACTATGTAAGTCAAGTCTAGGGTCCAAAATTATTATTTTTTTGCCCCTCCTGCCATTGTCATGTGAATTCAGTAATCCAGCCTCATGATAAAAGGTAAATATTGTTTATGAATTTGTATTATTTTTTAGAGAAAAAAAAAGAAAGAATGAAGATCCACCCCTAAACCTAACCGCTAACCATCACTGGGGCGTTAGCTGATTTTTGTGTGTGTGTCTATGAAAATATATGAATGCAGTTACAAATTCATAAGGATTTACCACAAGTTCGCTAAATTAAAAATAGTTCTGACTCACCGTGAAAGTTTGTTGGAATTGAGAAAATTTACCAGCCATAAATAATGTTTTACTGCCATAAATCATTATTTCATAATAATGCAGTATTTTTATTAAAATATAATATTAATATATATTTTTGTCCTTAGCACAATATAATTATTTTCTGTTCCTCATATTTTTATTTTTTAGTTTTAATGTAAGAAATATTCCATATATGTATCACCACAAGCTTACTTATAAGATACTTACAGTATAGGCTTCCTAGATGAAATTATATAAGTCAATTTTTCCAGTGAGGAAAAAGTCACGACTTTCTCTCACATGAGTTAGGCAGCAAGGATCAGACTATCATTCTCACAGTTTGACTTCCTTAAAGTTCCTACCAGCCAATTGGCGAGTAACTCACAAAAGCCAGTTTTTACTCCATTTGGTGCTTGCGACTGTTAATTTTGGACCCGGTGTACCAGTTTGAAAAACCAGATGAAGCGGGTTCTCTGTTTACAGCGCCATGAAATCATGCACAGTTGCACATTCGATCCTTGCCAGAGCTAATTAAAATGCACTTGATGTGCTCATGTAACATCAGACCTTCAACCGCAGTTTGTGATGGATGTCTTATCGCTCTGAGAGGAAGAGAGAAAGACAGATCGGTGAATAAGAGAAAGTGTGTCTTGGTCCAGAGGAAAGTAATAAAAATGTACAAAATCGTCCCAGTGTGCTTTGGCTGATAGTGCAGCCCACATATTGCTTCATCTCTGTCATAGCTTCTGAATGTATCCCAGGTATCGTTGAGAAACCTATTCAAAAAAGAAAATCTTATTTTCTGGTTCGGTATGTATGACCGAACTGGCAGGCGGAGTGCCGGATAAACTTAATAGCTCTGTTCCACAACCTAGTGAGCTCCCTCGCTGCCTACTGCCTCACAAGTAATGGAACCCGGTAAGTGAGTGATTTGAAGCACTTTCCATGTGCAGGAAGTCTGCACATCATAAAAAATAGCACTCAACACGGTGTAGCTGATGGAAGACTTGTAAAAAATTTTACATTTTAAGTTATTTTGCATTATTTTTAATATTGAATTAATAAGTATAATTTAAATCAGTGATTCTCTTGGAATATTTTTTTTTCCTGAGCCGCAATGTATTCTGGGATCACCTTCTCTATGAAGAACGTGCAATACTGCTTAATTAAGTTCTTTAGGACGTTGCATAATTCAGATGCTTTTGGAATAGCTTTTATACTGAGAGTAGCGATGATCTGGAAGATGATTATATTCATGAAATGGCTGATAACTGTAAATGGCAGATATTGAAATTATGAACTATTTTGAATAAACAAGTTAAGAAATAAACCAATAGAAACTACAAATAATTGTACCAAATGATACAAGTGAATTTAGGCATTACATTATTGTAATGTACACTATAAAATAGATGTTTTTTTAAGGTTCTGTTTAGAATCATATCAACCTGAAGAACCCTTTTTTGCTGAAATGTTTTTTTGTGTTCTTGTGCAGAACAATGGTTCTTGTTTTATAGAGTTCTTTAGCAAAAAAGGGGTTCTGCTATTATTAGAACGGTTTAGAACCAGTATATATATATTTATATATACTGTATATATATATATATATATATAGATATATACAGTGTATATATATATATATATAAATATATATATATATATATATATATATATATATATATTCAATAAAATTAATAATAGTTCATATGAATAACCATAAATTGATAAATAAATAAATAGTATGTATTAGGATTTGAAACAGAACCAATACGAAATACATTTTTGCAATGGTATTGGCTTCATTTGTGGTAGCTCTGGTGACATTCACGGCACTGCACAGCTTACCACAGCACTTATGCAAATTACAGTCACCATGAACCACGAGTCAAGGGCACTCAGTGTTCATGAAATGCTCTAGAAACCTGAAAAGGCACCTAATTGGCTGTCTGACCAAGTGAAAAGGCATATCAAACTCTGGTGTATGTGTTACACCAAAGGTCATGTGTGCTGGATGAATGTAGGGTTGACTAGTGTCAGCACACTTTGGGTATGTAGCAAACTGCAAAATACTTCTGCTTTGTGTCAGACGTACATTGGCTTTTAGATTTAAAAATAAATGCTCATCTGTTTTATTCTCAATCAAAATACCAGATATAATTTTGTTGGAAGGGAGCATATTCCCATGTTGCATATCCATCTCGTGAGAACTCAGTCTGCACGCACAGTAACAGCAGGTGTTATTTGAGACAGGATGAGAGTTTAGGCAAAAATTCATTTTAATTTGGATTCTTTTAAAGTAAAAGAGCCAAAATGAATGCACGCAAGTTCAAGTTAGCATTTGAGAAAACAAGTTCAAATGAACTGGCTTCTTCTTGAGGAAACACACATTCGAAAACGTCAATCTAGCGACATTCATCCTGCACCACCAAAACAATAAAATAATAAAATGTGTGCTATATGTAGACTTCTAAAATAGTGTTCATTTTGTCAGCCATTTTTAAATTAGTCTTAGTCTTGGTGTCAAATGTACTTTGTTTATTTATTTATGTTCAATGTCCATTGTCATTCAATAATGTTGTTGTTGTTGTTGTTGATTTTATGTAAAACCCTAATAGACACTTCAAGATATTATAAAACCAGACAGACAGAGGGGTAAAAAACAATTAATAAATAATATATACAAATAATACTAATATTAAATTATATTCACATGCTAATATTAATGAAAAACTATAATTAAAAAGGTTATTTATAACGCCATTAAGGTTCTATATGGAACCCTATAAAAAAAGGTTCTATTTAGCACTAAAAAGGCTTCTGCTATTGTTACAAGCCGAAGAACCCTTTTCTGGTACTGTTTAGAACCATTTTTCTTAAGAGTATAGCATATTTGCCGTGCTGTCCAGAGTGAGGGCTCCGAGCGCGGGATAGAGCCCGAACCCCGAGAATGAAACATCATGTAGTAGAGGCGTGTATAGCGGTCGATGAACATAAAAATAAATTTTGGTATAGTTTTTATTTTTTAAAACACATTTTAGTATCTTCTTTTATCATCAACAATATTGCATGTTGATATAGTCACAGTTATCGTTTATTGACCTTATTGTCATCTCGTCATGGGGAAAAAGCTCACCAATGAACATGCTTTTCATTAACGAAATTAACACTATTTTAAAACAAATATGATAGCTTTGAGTGAGGAACATAGTAAAATTTAAGCAGTTGTCAATGAATAATGTCATAAATTTAACTGTTTTTCTTACACTAACTAGCAATATAGTGCACAAGTCTTGTCTTTTAAAACTGCCTTGGCTCATCTCTCAAAATAAAGGCCTCTGTTTTGTTCTGGGACAGAAGCTCGTGATCCATTTTATGAGTAATGATGTAGTAAAGGTACATAAAAACTTACAGGATAAATCAACTTATAAAGTCCTTTTGGGGAAGCAGCAAAAGGAGAATTTAGTGCTCAGACAAACAGATTTTTAACCACGTCTGGAACCCATTGTCAGTGCTCGTCTTGCCTTAATTCCTATCTCCTTTGGTCTCAACCGGGACAGAGATGAGCTCCAGGGAGGCATACAAATGGTCAAAGACAGGTCTTGTGTATCAAAAGACTTGCTCAAAACCACATACTCACACATATTCAATGCAGCACGTAACACTGCGGATGGAGGCTTTATCTGGTGATCTTCTGAGAACTGCAAAATAAACTTGCGAACTCCTCAGTGTGGGTAGATAATGCCATGAGCAGAGATACTGATTAGAGCTGAAAGCGATGCAAGATAGCAGGGCAAATATGAAGTTAGGAACAACATATATCAACTGAGATCCCTCAAATCCAGAAGATGTAGGTGATTTAGTGTATTACACAAACCCAATCCTAGATCCTGACCTCGCAGTGTGTCACATGTTACCTTCTTCTTTGGAAGCACACTGTTGTCATTTCCTTTTATTCCTAATAATCATGATTTGCGCAGTGATTGATGGACTTTTTACAACTCTCGTTTCATTCCCTGCTTCTATCATGACGTCTAATTGCTTAACCATCCCATAGTCAACCCCCTGGTTCTAATAAAGCTGACTGTCTGCCGGTAAACGTCCTTTCGGACACCCCCCTTCTGCTCGGCCTCTCCAAACCTCCTCCTGTAATACCCATTACTGTTCGCGACCCAGTCTTCTGCGTGCAACCCACTCCCCACCATCCTTCTCTCTCAGAAACCTCGGTTGCGCTTCATTCACAATAATTATAATAACGTCTTGTGGTTCAGGTATGAGAAGAACATACCTCAGTCTAGACGTAGGAAGTTTCTTAATGGGCATTCCTGTGCTACTGCTTGGCGTATTTGCATGGCTAAAGCAAGCATATAGTATTACAGCCTTTAGGAACTATGTGACCGCATCGCTAATATCCAAATATTCAAAACAGCGTTTTTGTTGAATGTGCATTTTACTACATCCATCAAAGACGTGTAATGAAAGCCATGAAAATGGATTTCCTGTTTTGGAGGACTCTACAAGGAGCTACAAAACCTCTGGCCCAATGAACTCTGCAGCTGAACCATTATTTTTAAACAAGCATGCTTGAAGGATAATCACGCATACGCTGCCAACCCGCTAGCACAGTTTTTTTGCTGAACATATTATTTGCATATTTATTTGCACAGGTAAATGTCCTTGAGTTTATGAAACTTCACTTTCCTGTTTTTCAAGATGTTTTACATTTTATCTGAGTGGCCTCGTCAGTTGTAGACCAATGGTAAAGACTCCCCAACATATGGCTCACAAGACATTTAACTGTTGGAGTTGCTGCTGATTACATGTGTGAAATGGGTTTGGGCTTCTGTTTAAATTCTATTATTGGTTAGAACAAAATTAGCAGCTAAGATCTTTAAATTAAACAAACAAGCAATATTGGGGGTTTTCAAACCACCAGAACAACACTCTTAAAAATAAAGTTGCTTCACGATGCCATAGAAGAACCTGTTTTGTCTAAATGGTTCCATAAAGAACCTTTAACATCTGAAGAACCTCTGTTTCACAAAAGGTTCTTTGTGGTGAAAGAAGGTTCTTCAGATTATAAAAAGGTAAGAAAGAGATGGTTCTTTAAAGAACCTTTGACTGAATGGTTCTTTGTGGAACCAAAAATAGTTATTCTATGGCATCGCTGTGAAGAACCTTTTAAGTACCTTTATTTTTAAGAGTGAACAGGAGTCTGTGGGACAAGCGTGATGTTCAGAGATTTACCTCAATGAAACCAAACAACTGTGGATGTTGTGGACAAGTGCATCTAAAAGACATGGATAACACATCCAAGGCTGAAGTCAGTCATCTTGAGCTTTGACTGTCTGCTTCTCTTGACAATTTCACTCCAACTGACAACTGTAATCTCCACCTTTGGAGACTGTCAAAATGACTGAAAAACTAAATTTGAATTTTGCACTTATTAATTATCAATATTCAAATTATATTCAAATTTAAAAGGCATAATTTCAGTTAGGGGGAAAAAGGCTTTTGGCTTCTCTCCTGAGGTCACAAGAGGGGACATGGAGCAAAATATTACTAATGTACGTTTATTAAAGCAATAAAATAACATGATTATCTGTGAAAAAGTGCATGTTTATAAACCAAATATACTTAAGTTGCTTAAACAATTATAAACAAAACAGTATCATGTATGCATAGTTTAAAGGGACGAAAGCCAATCACACAGAGTACTTTTTTCATTTAAAAATGTGAGATGCAGTGCGAGACATGTTTTTTTTAAAGTTGAACTTGCATTAATTTTACATGGCTTTCTAAACATCTCTTAAGTGGCTATTTTGTGCGAGACGCAAGTACAACTGTGATAGATGTCCCTCTAGAAAATGTGCTCTGTGTGAACGGCTTGGTTTCAGTTTTGACGTAAACAAGATCTTCTCCGCATTGATGTTCTGTTTTCCGCAATATTTTGAATGAACAACGCAGCATCACCACTTCCAGTGGGTTCAACTGGATAGGCTAACAAAAACATTAAAAAGCAACGACACTTACATTGCCATCATCACATTTCATACACCACTGATAAGGCTGCCTGACCAACACCTAAAATTCGAATGCAACGTTTTTGCATTAGAATGTGGATTTTTATTTTAAATTCGACGAATATTTTAAATTCAAATTTTTATTTGACAGCCCATGACAAAGTGTGGTTTGTAAATGTTGTAGGCTACCTGATCAAGTGGCGACTATGTATAAATAACTACCAGGAATTATGGTAGTCATTGTACCAGAAGTTGCTAACATTTCATATAAATTATTGGAACTATAAAGTCCCTAGTGTGTAGTTTCTGATATTATCACTACAGTATAAAAAAAATTAAAGCTGATGATAATCACTGGCCTGTGATAAACTCTAACAATCTTTAACAGTCGCTAACTTAAAAGCTGTTAGATCAGTGAAACTCCTTACGGGTTTGGGTCCCTTGAATGTCTCTTTAAAAGCAGAACCCAACATCTCTGTGATGCACACTGAGTATAATTGAGCAGTCTACAATGAGCATCCTTTGGCATATCACTTGTCTGCTACTGCTGTGTTCCTGCACCCCAGGTATTCACATCCAGTCTACTTTATGAGGTTGATGACACCAACCTTTTACCTTACGGTGTAGAGGTAGAGCCCATTACACATCCAGAATTCACTATGGCCAGAACAGGTCATGGCATCATGCTTCAGGAGGTGATATATTTCATTACCATCACATCTAGAAAAAAAAGACCTTTCTTGATAGGAAATGGTTGACATTTGCAGACTATACAAGTGAATAATTTATATAGCAAAATTAATGAATGCATTATCTTTAAATTTAAAAAACTAAGAAATATAGGGGTTATTAACTCAACATTGCATCTTCGCTTTCAGCTCAAAACCATTGCAACTTTGAACAGAACTGTGAATATTATCACTTTGCCAAAACCTGAGAATGAAGAAATCTCAAAGGACTGCATGGTCATGGGTTGGGGCTGGAAGAAATACGATCACGAGTCTCCTTCAAATGTGCTCAAAGAAGCAAACGTGACTCTGATAGACTCTGAAAACTGTGGCACGGCTGATACTCTGTGCACTGAGGGATTAATATTTCCCATATTTCTCATATTTCACACTACTTTTCATGGATTCATGACGACATGAAACCACCTACTCAGCAGCAATATGAAACATGGAAGGGCAAGCTGACTAAACTCATTTAGTTGTCTGGTTCAATGCAAGTTCTATCATTTATGTTTGGGTTTAGTTTTATACCAATATGACATTAAATGTGCAAGTTTAAAATAAAGGCTCGTGTGTAACCCTTTCACACAAGTCTAATAAGAATTTCATTTTTTGTGGCTAAAATCTACTTGAGTTTTTGTGCAGTAGCTGGACTCTATCACTGCTAGAACTAACCTGGAAAAAAACAATGCTAATAATCTTGCAATACAAAGTACTGGACAAAATACCGTAAAGAAAATGAATGAAATTCACAGGATTTTATAATGAATACCTTTCTACAGAATCCCCACTTTCAGCTAAATATAGCACAATCAAACTTGAATCTAGACATCAGATTGATTGCTCTAAAAAAAAAAAAAAAAGGTCTTAGAAAGATGTGAATGCTAAATGAAGACACTGAGAATAAAAACCATGCATCATGCATTAAATAATCAATTAATGCTACTCAAGCAGCTAGCTACACAAAAGGTCTCAGTTTGCCAAATATTCCATCATGCATAACAGAACATCTGGCCAATACCTACATCAAACTAATAGTAAGTGGTTTGATTCTAAAAGTAAATGCATGTAATTTCATCATCGCTGCTCTCAATTTTAAAGGGGTCATTTGATGTTGCTAAAAAGAACATTATTTGGTGTATTAGGCATGATGTTTCTAGTCGTGTTCTCTTTTGGAAGACCAAACAAAGTAGTTTCGCTTTCACAACGAAACACACAGAGCCATCACGACATGGCGGCGGCAACAACAATACTACAGCGAGAATAAAAGTTACGCCTTCTTTCTTTGCGTGAACATTTGGGCGGCGTTATGCAAATCTTCCCACATCGTGACGTAGATATGTTGGGGCGTGTGAGAACCAGCCGTTTTAGGTAGGCGTGGTTGACTCTTAACTTTTATAAAGAATATCTCTTTGGATTTGAGACTTTAGTCTTTGCAACTTTACAGATCTTCTTTATGCACCAAGAGCTTGTAACACTCCAAAGAGAAAGGAAAAATTGAAATCGCATCATATGACCCCTTTAAATGCAACATGTCCCATCAGTCTGAAAAATAAAATCGTATTTTATACTTTACAAAAGACGGAGGGGAAAAAATCAAGCAAACATCTTTTTTTTCTTTTTCCAAAATAAGATGCTACATACACACTTCTTGACTAAGCAAGTGATAAATCAATCATCTTTGAAAGAGGGGCCATTACAACTCAATTTCACTCCAACTGACACCTGTAATCTCCACCTCTGCAAGGAATACAACAATTTTGAAAAGTAACACAAAGAGGTTAAATGTCAGAGTGTCTCTACCACCACAAGAGATGAAGACACTTAAACAAGTCGTGAAACATCTTAAGAAACAAGGAAACACAGAGAACATTCAGTGCATAAAAACATGCACGTACACGTTCATTTGAAATGAACACCTTTCTACAGAATCACCACATTCAGCAAAATATAGCACAGTCAAACCTGAATCTAGACATCAGATTTATTGCTCTGGAAAAAAAGTAACTTAAAAAGGTCTTATCCAAAATATGTTAATGCTAATAAATGAACGCTGAGAACAAAAATCATGCATCTGAAACAAAATAGACAATTAATGTTATTCAAGCAGCTAGTTCAAGCAAACTGACCTGTAATCCCCACCTTTGTAAGGAGGACTCTAACCATTTTGAAAAGTCTTATAAAGAGGTTAAATGTCAGAGTCTCTACCACCACAAGAGATGAGGACACTTGAATAAGTCGTGAAACAGCTTGAGCAACAAGGAAGCACCCGAGAAATTTCAGTGCATAAAAACATGCACGCACACTCGAGAGGTTCAGTGTACTCAGACGACTTCCACAGTCTCCAGATCTCGAAAGAGTACCTTTGGGATGTGGAGAAAGGGCAGATTGACATTATGAATGTGCAGCTGATAAATCTGCAGCAATTGTATCATCCTACCATCTCAACAGAGACCAAACTTTCTAAAAAATATATTTCCAACCCCTTACTAAATCCATGCCACAAACAAATCAGGTTGTTCTTGGGTTTGTAGTTGTACCTGATCAAGTAGCGACTATGCATAAAAAATGGCCATGAATTATGGTAATCAAGGTACCAAGAAGCTGCAAACATTACAGATAATAAGATTCTTATAACTATCAAGTTCTGATTTTATTTTAACAACTAAAGCTGATGATGATCAACTCTTCCTTTAACAGTCTCTAACACAATGCTGTTACATCAGTGAAACTGATCTGAATGCAGAGCATGCTGCAGCTTTTGCTATTATCTTCCGGGTGTGGGTTCTTTGAATCTCTCTATAAAAGCAGAGCCAAACATCTCTGTGGTGCACATTGAGTGTAACTGAGCTGTCTACAATGAGCATCCTTTGGCATATCACTTGTCTGCTACTGCTGCGTTCCTGCGCCCCAGGTATTCACATCTAGTCTACTTTAGTTATTAAAACAGTCTCACTGTAAAAAAAAAAAAAGTTGCTGCAATTAGTTAACTTAAATTTAACTTTTTTTGTTGAGATAACTTAAATATCCAAATTAACTAAAGTTTCCTAAAAATCTAACTAAGATATGATAAGTAATCGTGGCAGCAGTCATTTTTTTACAGAGTATGTCCCAGAATATGCTATTGAATAGTACTAAACTCTTTTAGGTTTCTCTATGCATGATGGCATTGTTGGCGGTAAAGTCTCCGTTCCACACAGTCGACCCTACATGGTCTACATTCGTGACAAGTTTACAAGACAAGCATGTGGTGGTTTTTTGGTAAGAGAGGATTATGTGATGACAGCCGCCCACTGCATACAAAGGTAGGTGAAATTATCATATTTTAGAATTTTTTTTTATCTGAAAATCAGAAAGAAATTAGAGTATACAAACTGACTAAGTGCAGGCACTCATTGTCTACAACTGTATGAAAAAAAAAAACCTACTTTCAAGTCAAGTGACCTTCATTTCTTTAGCGCTTTATACAATACAGATCATTTCACCTTTTACAAGTTTAATTCAGCTATAAGCAGTTCTACAGAAGGTAGCAATATCACTTCAATGTTAATTCAACTTAGTTACAGTTTAATAACAGGGTTGATGTTGCAAGATGTGATTCAGCTATAAATCAGCTCTACATAAAACAATAGTGTTATTATCCAGTTTAATTCAGTTCAAGTTTTGTTCTCATCCATTGGCATCAGGATGTATACTGATAATATTACTGAAAATTAAGTGTCTTTTAGACTAGTGACATTTAACATCCAAAGTCATGTCTTTTTTTTTTTTTAGTAATCTTATGGCATATTTGGGGGTCGATAACAACAACCATTTACCTGACGGTGTAGAGGTAGATCCCATTCCACATCCAAAATTCAATATGAAGAGAAAAGGTCATGACATCATGCTTCTAAAGGTAATAACATAAGATTGAACAATTTCATTGGTATCATGCCTAAAAACATAATTCCATGATAGGAAATTGTTAACATTTACCAAATATACTTTTGCTCATTTTACACTGAATGAAATGTGGTTATAGTCTGAATCAAGAACTTTGCATCTTCTCTTTCAGCTCAAAACCGCAGCAATTTTGAACAAAAATGTGAGTACTATCGCTTTGCCAAAACCTGAGAATGAAAAAATCTCAAAGGACTGCATGGTCATAGGTTGGGGCTGGCAAGATTACCATAACGAGTCTCCTTCAAATGTGCTCAAAGAAGCAAACGTGACTCTGATAGACTCTGAAAACTGTGGCACGGCTGACACTCTGTGCACTGAGGGATCAACTGGACCAGCACAGGTATTTCAAGTGGCACCACTCACAAATGATCTCTGATGTATAAGTGCCGTTGCATTGCGATATACTAATAATCAAATGATATAATCCACAGGGAGACTCTGGGGGTCCACTTGTTTGTGGAGGTGTTGCACAGGGAATTGTGTCATTTTACAAAAACCACACAAATGCAGACTACCTCACAGTGTACACTCATATTTCCAACTACTTTTCATGGATTCATGACAACATGAAACCACCTACTCAGCAGCAATATGAAACATGGAAGGGCAAGCTGGATAAAGTCTTGTAGTTGTCTGGTTCAATGCAAGTTCTATCATTTATGTTTGGGTTTAGTTTTACACCAATCATGTGTAGATGTGTAGGTTTTAAATGTGCAGGTTTAAAATAAAGGCTAATTTGTAACCCTTTCACAAACGTGTAATAAGAATTTCATTTTCTGTGGCTAAAATCTACTTGAGTTTTTGTGCAGTATCTGGCCACAAAGTGCACTGTATCACTGCTAGAACTAACCTAGAAAACAACTATGCTAATAAACCTGCAATGCTAATTACTGGACAAAATACCATAAAGAAAAATCATGGAATTCACAAGATCACAACATTTGAAATGAACACCTTTCTACAGAATCACCACTTTCAGCAAAATATAGCACAGTCAAACCTGAATCTAGACATCAGATTTATTGCTCTGGAAAAAAAGTAACTTAAAAAGGTCTTATCCAAAATATGTTAATGCTAATAAATGAACGCTGAGAACAAAAATCATGCATCTGAAACAAAATAGACAATTAATGTTATTCAAGCAGCTAGTTCAAGCAAACTGACCTGTAATCCCCACCTTTGTAAGGAGGACTCTAACCATTTTGAAAAGTCTTATAAAGAGGTTAAATGTCAGAGTCTCTACCACCACAAGAGATGAGGACACTTGAATAAGTCGTGAAACAGCTTGAGCAACAAGGAAGCACCCGAGAAATTTCAGTGCATAAAAACATGCACGCACACTCGAGAGGTTCAGTGTACTCAGACGACTTCCACAGTCTCCAGATCTCGAAAGAGTACCTTTGGGATGTGGAGAAAGGGCAGATTGACATTATGAATGTGCAGCTGATAAATCTGCAGCAATTGTATCATCTGACCATCTCAACAGAGACCAGACTTTCTAAAAAAAACAAAAAAAAAACTTTCCAGCGCCTTGCTAAATCCATGCCACAAAGACTTCAGGTTATTTGTTAAGGTTGTAAAGTGTCCACTATGCATAAAAAAATTACAGTAATCCAGGTGCCAGAAGTTGCAAAAATTACAGATTATGAAATTCTCACAACTATCAAGACTGCCCCTAGTGAGCACTTTCTGATATTATCACCAAAGTGTTAGTTGTGAAACAACGAAAGATGATAATAACCGACCTGTGATCGACTCTAACAACCTTTAACATTCTCTAACTTAAATGCTGTTACATCAGTGAAACTGATCTGGAAGCAGAGCATGCTGCAGCTTTTGCTATTATCTTCCGGGTTTGGGTCCCTTGAATCTCTCTATAAAAGTAGAACCCAACATCTCTGTGGTGCACATTGAGTGTAACTGAGCTGTCTACAATGAGCATCTGTTGGCATATCACTTGTCTGCTACTGCTGTGTTCCTGCACCCCAGGTATTCACATCTAGTCTACTTGAGTAATTACAACGGGCTGTTTCTCAGAATATGCTGTTGAATCGTTTCAGAACTAAACTCTTGGTTACACTTTACTTGAAGGGGTGTGCATAAGACTGACATGACACCTTCATAATCATGACATGACACCTACATAATCATGACATGACACATGTCATGAATATGAAGGTTTTTATGCATGTTTATGACAACTGTCATTAAGTGTCATTCGCTCAGTTATGTAATTTTTAATGCAAAGATGACATTGTTTGAGATGTCTTTGTTATGGGCTATGGTTAGGGGTAAGGGTAGGGGTAGGGTTAGGTCAAATAATGTAATATTTGCATTAAAAATGACATAACTGAGCGAATGACACTTAATGACAGTTGTCATAAACATGCATAAAACCTCCTTCATATTCATGACATGTGTCATGTCATGATTATGAAGGTGTCATGTCAGTCTTATGCACACCCCTTCAAGTAAAGTGTTACCAAACTCTTTTTTAAGGTTTCTTCATACATGGCATTGTTGGTGGTAAAGTCTCCGTTTCACACAGTCGACCCTACATGGTCTACATTCGTGACAAAGTATCAAAACAAGCATGTTGTGTTTTTTTAGTAACAGAGGATTATGTGATGACAGCTGCCCACTGTAAACAAAGGTATAGGTTAAATTGCCAGATTTTATCATTTGATCAGACAGGGTGTACAATCTGACAAAGGAGCTTCACAGTAATAAACAGGAAAATAAAATTAGTTATGCAAACTTAATTATGGAGATGATGCAAATTTTGCAGCAATATAGTGTCGTTTTTCAGCTCAAGTCAGTTCGATGTTGGTTCAATTCAGTTTAATAACAGTGTAAATTTCATCTACCTCCATCTGTCAGTGGATCAACAGCTTCCTGACAGACAGGCAGCAGCTAGTGAGGCTGGAAAAACTCACATCCAACAGCCAGACCATCAGCACTGGAGCTCCTCAGGGCTGTGTTCTCTCCCCACTGCTCTTCTCCCTCTACACCAACGACTGCACATCTAAAGACCCCTCTGTCAAGATCCTGAGATTTGCAGATGACACCAGTCATCCGTCTCATCCAGGACGGCGACAAGTCTGCTTACAGACAAGAGGTTCAGCAGCTGGCGGTCTGGTGCAATCACAACAACCGGGAGCTGAACACACTCAAAACTGTGGAGATTATAGTAGACTTCAGAAGAACCCCCCCTGCTCTCCCCCTTCTCACCACCACAGCACTGTGGCTGCAGTGGAGTCATTCAGATTAGGAACTACCATCTCTCAGGACCTGAAGTGGGATATTCACATTGACTCCATTGTGAAAAAGGCCCAACAGAGGTTGTAGGCTACTTCCTTCGTCAGCTGAAAAAATTCAAAAAAGTTTTACTCAGCTGTTATTGAGTCGGTTCTGTGCTCTTCTATAACTATTTGGTTTGGGTCAGCCAGCAAATCAGATTTAAGAAGACTGCAACGGACTGTTAGGACTGCAGAAAAGATCATTGGTGAGCACCTGCCCAGCCTTCAGGACTTGTACAACTCCAGAGTGAAGAAACGGGCAGGAAACATCATCAAAGACCCCTCTCAACCCGGACACAACCTGTCTGCACATCTCCCCTCAGGCAGACGCTACGGATCTCTGTGCACTAAAACATCTAGGCATGCATTAAAACTTCTAGGCATAAAAACTGTTTTCCCCCATGCCATCTCCAGCTTAAAAAGCTAACACATGAATCATTACCTGTGTTCTGTAATTCATCCTCCACCTTTAATTATTGCCTCTTTCTCAAGTATTATGTAAATACATATGCTAAAGTCACTCCAATGTTGATGAACTTAGTTGTAGTTTAATAACAGGGTTGATGTTGTAAGATGTGATTCAGCCATAAAGCAGCTCTACAGAAAACAAGTCATTATTCAGCTTAATTCAGTTTAAGTTTTGTCATCTGTTGGTGTCAGTGCAGTCATATCAATATTCCTGAATATTGAGTGTCTTTTACATTGGTGACTTCTGACGTCCGAAGTGGCAGTCATATCGCGGTATTTTAAATATTAATAACTTTGTAAATATTGTAAACCTGGCCTGTATGATGTATTTATTTTTTGTTGTAATTTTTTGTTATCTTATGGCATATTTGGGGATCGATGACACCAACTTTTTACCGGACTGTGTAGAGGTAGATCCCCTTCCTCATCCAGAATTCAGTATAAGAACAGGTCATGACATCTTGCTTCTAAAGGTAATAAATAATGCTGAGCAATTTCATTACCCTCACAACTAGAAAAATGGCCTTTCATGGTAGGAAATGGTTGGCATTTACAGAATACACTTTTGCTCTACTTGAAATTTTAAGAACAATTCAGAAAAAACTGCAAGAAATATAGGTGCTATTAATTCAAGCAAGAACTTTACATCTTCTTTCAGCTCAAAACCCCAGCAACTTTGAACAGAACTGTGAATATAATCACTTTGCCAAAACCTGAGAATGAAGAAATCTCAAAGGCCTGCATGGTCATGGGTTGGGGCTGGAAGAAATACGATCACGCGTCTCCATCAAATTGTCTGGTAGGCCTACCCAAACCCCAATAAATACCAAGTCTTGTCTAGTACCAAAAATTGTTTTACAACATTTAGCCTAGTAGCCAAATCAGTATTAAAGGCACAATATGTAAGATTTTTTTAATAAAAATATCCAAAAACCACTAGAAGAGCGTTATATATTTTGCAGACTTGTTCGCTTCGACGGCTTTCAGCCTCACTCTGCTTCAACTAGCTCATCCATGAACATGATTTCTGCCCGAGTCCCGTCGGATTGCATCGGCTAAGGGGATGAAGATGACAACTCCCATGATTCCACACTCAGTCACCAAACTATACCTTTGTCCATGTGTTCATTTTCAATACACGCCCTCTAGCGACAAAAATTGCATATTGTGCCTTTAAGTCTTCATTCAGCCAAAATGTTGACTAAGGAAGCCATAGATTAAACCGCAACAAAAATAAAACTTCTGAACAATGAACAGCTCAGCAATGAGAGCATAAATTAAATGTTTAATTCATAATTAAACTGAGTAACTTTCAAAACAATAAATGGATATTAAAAGAAAACAACATGGTTGCTCTTAAGGATAAAAAAAAAACTATAAAGAATCATTCAAAGGGCAAGCTAGATAAACTTCCTTAGTTGATCAGTTTAATGCAAGTTCAAACGCATTTAAGAACTAACCTGTGTAAACTTGAAAACTTAAGTATAAAGCCCAACTCGTACTGCCAAAACCTAATAAGCATTTCATTTTATGTGGCCTTTGTGCAGCTGGCCACCACTGCCACCTTGTGGTTAAAGTACTGCCACTAAATAACCCGTGCTAATAAACGATGCAAAGTACTGAACAAAACAGATGTAAAAAAAAGCTTTATTGAATTGATTTGACATTCTCACACATTAAGTTAACACCTTTCTACAGAAACCGTTTTAAGCAAAATATAATCAAACTTCAATCTAGATGGAAGATTGATCATATTTTGCAAGTATTTTGACACTTTCTCTGCTTTTCTTTTGGGAGAGATGGGTTCATCTGCACAGCAGGGATTTCCATGAGCTCTGAAAAAGCAAAGCCAAGTAACAAAAGGTCTTCTTAGAAAGCGAACATTAACAACAAGCATGCAAGTCAATTAATACTACTCAAACAGCCAAACACCACATACAATAATTGTTTGAAGAAATTAAAGGGATGGTTCACCCAAAAAACAATTGTCATTACTCACACTCATGTCATTCAAAACCCGAAAGACCTTAGTTCATCTTCGGAACACAAATTAAGATTTCTGATGGAATCCGAGAGCTCTCCAACCCTCCATAGACAGCAAAGGTCCTTACATGATCAAGGTCCAGAAACGTAGCAAGGCCATTGTTGAAATAATCCATGTGACATCAGGGGTTCAACCATAATTTTACGAAGCTATGGGAATACTGTGTGCATAAAAAAAATAATCGACTTTATTCACTAGTTCATCTCCTCCACATCACCCTGTAGCACCATTTTGGAGTATCCACTGAACATAAACGACATATGCTATTGTATCAGCTGCGTCACGCGGCTACGTTGTTTACGCTCCGATCAAAGCGCAAACGTATCCGCGTGATGCAGGAGACGAATTGAATAAAGTTAAGTTTTCTTTGCACAAAAAGCATCCTCGTAGCTTTGTAAAATTATGGTTGAACCCCTGAGGTCACATGGATTATTTTACCGATCTCCTTGCTACGTTTCTGGACCTTGATCATGTAAGGACCCTTGCTGTCTATAGGAGGGTCCAAGAGCTCATGGGATGCATTAAAAAAAAAATAAAAAATTCTTAATTTGTGTTCCGAAGATGAACGAAGGTGTTGGTGTATGTGTTTGGAATGACACGAGGGAGAGTAATTGACTATTTTCATTTTTGGTGAACTAACCCTTTAATCTTCAACAGAACATCTGTCCATTACCCACATCAAACTAATAGTAATGTATTTGATTCTACAAGTAAATCCATACCTCCTATATGGATATCCATACCCGTGTTTATGCCATGAAAATGAAGTCATTTCAAAGGTTATCTTGCTTCTCTAGTTTTCAAATACAACACGTCCAGGGAGTCAATCTGAAAAATAAAAGGTTATTTTAGTATACAGATGTAAACCAAGACAAATCATGCATTTAAAATATCTTCCAAAATAAGATGCTACAAACACTTCTAGACTAAAGTGCAAAAAACCAGTACAAAATTGTGTTAAAACAAAACAAATATGAAGGGCCAAACTTTAAACGAGTCTCCATAATCACGAAAAAGCTACATCTCTTCAATTTCAAATCTTTTGACATAGGTGACTTAAAACGGACCAAAAATAATCTTTATAGTTGGTGCAGACAAATTTGCGATCAGAACAGGGACTTAAAATCTCTCATTTCAAAAGCCACATGAGGTACTGTCCACCAAACACGAGCACAATATATAAACTAAAAAAAAAAGTCATCATGCAGCTTTTTAGAGGAACAGGAAGTGTTTTTTTTGGGGGGGGGAGGGGTTGTGGAAGAGGATTGAACAGATTCTGGAGATGTAATCACTGGTCGAGGCAACATTCGAAGAAAACATGGACAATGAGAACTGTTGTAGGATGCGTACAGGAGAGCAAAAGGTTTTACCTCACATTACAGGCCTAGCTCCACAAATGACCTAGTCAAGAGAGCAGCTTTCATCTCAGGATTCTTGAGTCGGAAGGCACAACACTTCATTCTCCAAGGACATTGTTGATTTCCGTAATTGCTAGCAGAGAACTCTTGGATCCAATGAAGCATTATACAGATCCATTGCTTGCTAAACCACAACAGCAATGTTTCATCTTTGTTAGCTTATCTAATACTAAGTTTTATTTGCCCAATGAAAAATATTTAGGATCCCAGATGCTAAAACCCCAGCTATCCACTCCAAGATATTCACCTGGCTTGTATGGAGCTTTTTAATATCGAAGGCAAAAGAGAGCATTTTCCAACCATTTTTTAATGAGCTTCATGAATCCAGATTAATACAAAAAGAAAAAGGATTCTGAGGTGTTGATATACAGAACAGAGCACATTTCTTTCCAAGGAGGAACAAAATCTTGACATTTAAGAGGATAAGTTCAGTCCACAGTAGAGCATACTTTAAAAAAAAAAAAATTTAGACTGGTCAAAGAGTAAAGTACCTTGGGCCATCGGTCCTAACGTGAGGCGGAATGACCCACTTTAGTGGTTTACTCTTTTGATAATGGATATTTACAAATCTTTAGCAACATCAAGGAGGTTTGCCGGAGACAACTCCAATGCAACATGCCTGCCTTGCTTCACTAAAGGAATGCATCACAAAATGGAGGTGGCAAGGAGCAATAAAGAACACATCACAGCTTATCAAGCTTCTATTGGAGGATCAGATTAGAATATTTTCAGGTGCCATTTTAAAATAGTTTAAATGCAAATGCCCCTTGAAGCACTTTCAGTGAGCCGATATTAAGAAATTGGTCCAAAGATCTTTGAGGAAATTGGTTTTAGAAGCTATCAGGCTGTGTTGGACAGGTCAATTTTCACGCATGGTTTCAGAGACAGAGTTTCTTAAACACACACTAAAAAGGAAAACAAAGGACAATTTCAAACCTCTGTGAGCATCTATAACACAATCGCAAGGTAAAAATGTCAGATACAGGTAGCCTCACAGGGCTTGAAACTCTTACAGTAAGTGAATGCTCATGGACATTAGGCAGCTCCTCAATGAGAGGAACATCCTGCGGATACTTGACACGGTAAAAAAGGAGTCTGTCTTTAATAGAACATTTGAACCAGAACACAAAACGTAAAGGAAAAACAAAAAAAAAAGGAAAAACAAAAAAAAAGGTCTTCCAAGAGCGCATCTTTTTATATACAGCCAGCGAAGGGATGATCTTGCAATCAGGATTTTTTTTTTACTCGTGTGAAGCTGAGGACAAGAAGTAGGCAAAAGTGTAAAGGCACTGGAGCATTGTGTACATCCATTCCAAACAGTGAACTGACACCAAGACATGATTCTTTTCCAACAAGGTCTTATGGACTATTCTGAAGTGCACAAAACCGACTTTAGTCACTACTATTGTAAAATGACTTTTTGGATTGTGGTCATCAATTCCAAGATAAAGGCAACCAAGTTGACTGAACTCAGTTCGAAAATGGCAGTTTTGTCTTTCTGCTTTGGTCTAGACATTATTCTAAAACACAAGTGGGCTGAGATCTATTGGTGCAGTTATCTAGTAAAATGAGTAATTCTGAACAATCAATACATACCGTAGCTGTCGTAACTGTCTCTGTAGGATCCACCAGAACGGTCATATCCACTCTGGCTTCTAAAACCAAAAGTATTATTTGCCATATTTAAAGTGTTCATGGTTACAATGATCATAAAATCATTAATTGTGCAAAATTGTTCCATGCTTAAATCCCTTACCTGTTATCCCTGTATCCACCGCCGCTGCCACCGGAGTATCCACTACTCCTGTTGGAGTATCCGCCACCACTGTAGGATCGGTCACTTCCACCATAGCTCCTCTCTCCTCCCCCATAGCCTCTATCTCCACTACCATAGGATCGGTCACCTCCGCCATAGCCTCTATCACCACCACCAAAGCTTCTGTCACCTCCGTAGCTTCGGTCTCCACCATATCCTCCACCACCTATGTAACAACAACAAAAAAAGTTAAACAGATGAAATAAAACCCATGCAAGATACTCGAAATGCACCCATTCAGACCAGCTTTGTCATGATAATTACAAGCCGCCAAGGCTACTTCAAATGCAAATGCAGCCATCTGTTAGTACAATTGCATTTGAGATTAAGAACACCAACCTCTACCTCTGCCTCCCCTGAAGAACCCCCTGCCACCTCCAGAACCTCCTCTGAAACCACCAGACCGTCTACCAGATTTGCCAGCTTCATCAACGCGAATCGGGCGGCCATCTACAGACTGCAAAAAAAAAAAATGCATTTTATTGTTAGAAACTCACTTTAGGCCTCCACCCAGTTTGCCTTGATGAACTTCCTGCAGTTTACCATTAAAAATGTAGCAATCAGTACACATTCAGGTATCAAAACGGTTACATTTACAGGACTAGAAATAAACAAACATTTGGTTACAAATTTCTCTGTCCTTAAAGGGTGTTGATCTTACCTTTCCATTCATTGCAGCCATGGCATCCTTTGCATCCTCTGGATTTTCAAAAGTCACAAAGCCAAAGCCTCTGGAACGGTCGGTCTCACGGTCCCGGATGACATCAACTGAAGCAAAAACACCACCACATAATCAAGAATAAAGCAGTGAAAATGTAAACAAACCTCACTTAAACTGCTTAAAACAAACCTTTGGCAATTGATCCATATTTGGAGAAAGCCTCCTCCAATGACTGCTCTGTAGTATCATAGCTCAGACCACCAATGAAGAGCTTTCCCTCGTCAGACATGTTGAATCACCTACTGGAAAAATTTATAACAATAAGTTACATAAAAACTACAATATTTAAAAAAAAAAAAAATGTTTTTTTTTAAAACACCAAATAAGTTCTGAAGAGACTAAATTGAATCGCCCGGCTTAACATGCGTGGTATTATTTTTTTTAAAGTGCGCAACAAGGAAACGCCATTTTCTACCCGTCTTCTTCACAGCGTGCTGCAGCCATTTTGCCACAGATACAGATTACACCCCTTTGAATTCAACGTTTTCAGACCTTCATCGAAGTTACTTATTAAATATCGCATGAATAAATAACCATTCGTTTTTAAATTAACAAATTTGGTTAAAAGTAGGTCAGTAGAACTAGGTCACGTTGTGCTTTGAGGAACAAAGAAACCTATAAATTCCGACAGAATTAGCTCTATTTATACACCGCACTCGAAGAATTAAGTAAAAGAGCGGTTACAACACAAAACGCCTACAAAATGGTTTTACTTAAATTTCTCAATAAATACATTTTAAAAAGCGTATACATACAACAAATGAACCGCCATTACAAACTATACATCAATATAAAGCAGCATCAGAATAAAACGTTTCACTTGAGCCCAAACACATTCGAAGAAGTGCAGTATTGCTTACCTCAGTTTTATCTCGACCACACAGAAAGCTTGCAGGACGCGACGCCGGCTGCGGCAGAACAGGAGCCTACACAGAAAATGGCGCCCGTTTAAAGGCTTCACGTGACTGCAGCCCTCTGAGGGCGTGTTCTCAACGCGTTGCGTCACAGGCTTGTACATGCATAAAGATTTGGCTACCTTTGTTGTTTGTCTCATCTCTTTTGGTATTGAGATTATACTAAGAATCTCTGGAAAAACATATCGAGTGTTTTCGTGGTGTAATTCCTGATATCTCTTTGAAATATGAAAATGTTATTATAGGATATACACGTGAGAGAAACAGTCAGATGTTTTTTATTTATTCAATCTTATCTTGTTCCTGGCTTAATATTTTATGCATAATTCTACATTTTGCAAGCTTAAGCCTTTCTATAGAAATTTTCGTGAAGATTTAAAACTCTGTATGTGTTTGATTTCTGACTCTACTAATAAGAAAGTAAAAACTGTGAATCTGTTCAAAAGGTAGGCTACATTATTGTCTTGCTCCCTTGCATATAATAGGCTATACTGTCATTCTGTTGCATATCTTTGTATTAATAAAAAATACAATAAAATAAAAAAAATTGCTACCTTTGTTGTACTTCAATGCAGTAGCCTACTGTTTGCTTTCTTGCAATAAAAAAAGCCTAACTTTGTCACTGTGAATGTTAATTATGCTCTTACACAAAAATACGATTTTAATTTATCTAAAGATATTATATAATCTTACGTAGGCCTAAAGGTCTTAGATTCATGGTTACAATATCATAAGGAAAATGTGCACAAAAATGTGTTGTTGTTGTTTTTGCATTTGTTGAAATATTTGAATAAGGTACAACACTGATATGTTTTCAAAAATTTGATTGAAAACATAGTTTATTTTAGTGTATTTTTTTGTGTGGATGTGCAATGCTCGATTATTCTATAGGCCTAATAGGCTTTATTTATTGTACTTTGTACTATAGCCAGTAGGCTATTTGTCTGCGACGATAAAAAAGTAGTGCCAGTTAAGCTCAATGTAAACATAACCGAATCAGTCAATACCAAATGCAAAAATCATTAACTGATATGGCATAATCTGTGGGTATCATGAGATTTTTTGTTTAGGAAATATTTGAATAAGGTACAACACTGATATGTTTTCAAAAATTTGATTGAAAACATAGTTTATTTTAGTGTATTTTTTTGTGTGGATGTGCAATGCTCGATTATTCTATAGGCCTAATAGGCTTTATTTATTGTACTTTGTACTATAGCCAGTAGGCTATTTGTCTGCGACGATAAAAAAGTAGTGCCAGTTAAGCTCAATGTAAACATAACCGAATCAGTCAATACCAAATGCAAAAATCATTAACTGATATGGCATAATCTGTGGGCATCATGAGATTTTTTGTTTTGTTTTTTTTAATGTGTGACATGAGAGGTTGATTATATCAACATAAGCTCGGAATACAAGGCCACTAAATGTATCTGCAGTGAAATCATTGTTTCACAATCTCAAATATTTGCAAGAAACATATATAAATACATTTGATTATCTTTTTAGGCTACTTATTCATGCTGAATCCACTTTAAACATTTAGATTAAAATTCATGTTTCCTTTGGAGCACACGATTATACATCTGATTGTATTTGTATAGCCTTATAAGGAACTGATTATAACCTGTTTTAAATCTCTGTTAACTAAAACTTGTAGGTTTTTATATAATGTGTAAACCAGGGTCATGTGCAGATTTGCTAAAAGTGTCATGAAATTCTGATTCACTGCAGATTCATAGTAAAAGGAGTAAAAAAACATGGTTATTTCTGATTTTAAAAAAATTAAATGTGAAAAACAAAGATTTGCATGTTTGTGCAAGAACTAGATATTGAGAAGTTGAAACATTTTAAACCAATTCTGCTCTCTGCTTTAATAATTAAAATATTAAATACATTTGATTATCTTTTTAGGCTACTTATTCATGCTGAATCCACTTTAAACATTTAGATTAAAATTCATGTTTCCTTTGGAGCACACGATTATACATCTGATTGTATTTGTATAGCCTTATAAGGAACTGATTATAACCTGTTTTAAATCTCTGTTAACTAAAACTTGTAGGTTTTTAGATAATGTGTAAACCAGGGTCATGTGCAGATTTGCTAAAAGTGTCATGAAATTCTGATTCACTGCAGATTCATAGTAAAAGGAGTAAAAAAAACATGGTTATTTCTGATTTAAAAAAAAAATTAATGTGAAAAACAAAGATTTGCATGTTTGTGCAAGAACTAGATATTGAGAAGTTGAAACATTTTAAACCAATTCTGCTCTCTGCTTTAATAATTAAAATACAATCTCAGAAATGTGATCATTCTAAAACTGAATATAGTACCAATTTCACTAGCATTAAATGCAGTTTTTACTGCCAAAATCAGCACAGATTCTACAAATAAGATACTGGCATTGGTATCACTCATTAATGGTTCATCAAAGAATTCCATTGTGCTTTCAATACATCACTATCTATCACCCATCTATTATGCTCCTCTTTAGCATTCTAAACAATGTGGCAGACTGAGGACCCCTGCAGGGCAGTGATGACCCCACCCAGGAACAGTTGGATGCAGATTACCAAGATGATTGTGGAGAGATGGTTATCTCTGCAGGACAGTCGGGTAGTACTTCTAGATGTGCTAATGTAGGACAATCAACTACATCAGGATTGTGCTGGCTCAAGTGAACTGGTGTGAGTGAGACAGAGATTAAAACTATTGTTAATAAATGCAACAATAAAACATCTACTTATTGTTATGACATATATATGACACTAATTAAAAAAGTAATAAATAGTATTTCAAAACCTCTAACGTACATATGCAATGAATCATTTCAGACTGGAATATTTCCAAATAAAATGAAAATTGCAAAAGTAACACCAATGTATATAAATGGAAACAAGCACATCTTCACAAACTATAGACCTGTCTCTCTGCTACCTCAGTTTTCAAAAATGTTAGAGAAATTATTTAATGATAGATTAGAAAAATGTATATATAAATATGATATAATAAATGAAAGTCAGTATGGTTTTAGAGCAAAGAGGTCAACATCAATGGCCATAATTGAAGCTGTGGAGGAAAAGCCTTTGATACACTCAATCATTCAATCTTACTCAATAAACTGGAAAGATATGGCATTAGGGGAGTGGCTTTGAACTGGATCAAAAGTTATTTAACTGAAAGACAACAGTTTGTGAAGTTGGGTGGGTTTACGTCACAGTGTCTGGGCATTGCTTGTGAGGTCCCCCAAGGATCAGTATTGGGTCCTAAGTTATTTAATTGATATATAAATGACATATTCCATGTATCTAAATTATTGAAACTGATATTATTTGCTGATGACACTAATATATTATATTCTAGTGATAATTATAATACACTTATAAATATAGTAAATAAAGAATTAGTAAAACTAAAAACATGGATGGATGTTAATAAATTATCTCTGAATTTAAATAAAACTAAAGTAATGATGTTTGGCAATTATAAAGAAAACTCAGAAGTATTAATAAATATAGATGGTGTTGCAATAGAAAAAGTGTCAGAAATTAAATTCTTAGGGATAATTATTGACAGTAAATTAAGCTGGGAACCACACATCAGATACATACAAGGTAAAGTATCCAAAAGTATCTATATAATTAATAAAGTTAAATATGTCCTGGAATATAATGCATTATATATTGTATTGTTTATTAGTTTTGCCCTACTTAACTTATTGTATAGAAGTTTGGGGCAATACCTATAAAAGTTCACTACATCCCCTCTTCATACTTCAAAAACGTGCAGTTAGAATCATACATAAGGTGGGATATGTTGATCACACAAATATATTATTTCTGCAATCCAGACTATTAAAACTTTTTGATTTAGTTTATTTTTATACTGCACAACTCTTGTATAAAGACAACAAAAATGAACTACCGGGCAATATTCAAAAGTCCTTTACAGGAAGAGAGGGGGGCTATAATCTGAGGGGATGTGGGAACCTTAAAGTCCAGGTGGTGAGAACCACCAGGAAAAGTTTGTGTGTGTCTGTGTGTGGTGTCAAACTTTGGAATGGTTTGGGGACACAGCTCAAGCAATGCCCAAATATTTACCTATTTAAATCAAGATACAAAGAAATGGTGTTGAAACA
>NW_015505693.1:535820-540720 GCF_001515645.1 Sinocyclocheilus grahami
TCAGAAATTAAATTCTTAGGGATAACTATTGACAGTAAATTAAGCTGGAAAACACACATCAGATACATACAAGGTGAATTATCCAAAAGTATCTATATAATTAAATATGCCCTGGAATATAATGCATTATATATATTGTATTGTTTATTAGTTTTGCCCTACTTAACTTATTGTATAGAAGTTTGGGGCAATACCTATAAAAGTTCACTACATCCCCTCTTCATACTTCAAAAACGTGCAGTTAGAATCATACATAAGGTGGGATATTTTGATCACACAAATATATTATTTCTGCAATCCAGACTATTAAAACTTTTTGATTTAGTTGATTTTTATACTGCACAACTATTGTATAAAGCCAACAAAAATTAACTACCGGGCAATATTCAAAAGTTCTTTACAGGAAGAGAGGGGGGCTATAATCTGAGGGGATGTGGGAACCTTAAAGTCCAGGTGGTGAGAACCACCAGGAAAAGTTTGTGTGTGTCTGTGTGTGGTGTCAAACTTTGGAATGGTTTGGGGACACAGCTCAAGCAATGCCCAAATATTTACCTATTTAAATCAAGATACAAAGAAATGGTGTTGAAACAATATAAGGCTGAGGGAGGGATCTTGGTGTTCTAAGGATTGTGATTATGGGGTGATGGTTATTGCATAAAAAACGGTAGTAGGGATGATCATAATTGTTCTTACTATTAATATTGATACTATAAATGGTGATATAATTACAACAGAACGGGATATGATTACATAGCTGAGCAAATAATAATAATGATAATGACAGGAGCAGATATTAATGTTTATTATACATATTATTATTGTTCTTATAAAACTGTGATTTAACAACAGGATATGGTTATATTTTATATATTACATGATTCTTATAAATATCGGGACATATTAGAATGTTTATGATAATGAGAATTATTATAATGTATTATTGTGATTATTGAGACGGTCATATTGTATTTGGGTATTTGTATATAAATATTATAATATCACATAAATTATTAGTAACAGACAATGGCACCAACCATATGGTGTAATTATAGATGATGAATTGGGGGTGGGAGCAAATAAGTTCTACTTCTTTCCACTCCCTTTCGAGCAAGTATTATATGTGTAAATATGTGTAACATAATTGTATATGTATGGATACATACATATATATGTGAGATAAACTGTTCTATTTTTCTATGTATGTGCATTGATATATATTTATATATAAATAAATATAAATGAAAAAACAACCTTGCTTTGATAGGAGATATTATTAAGTGTTGCTTTTGATAAAACAAGCTCTTTTTCATCACTACATTTTTTTTTTTTTTTCCATTTTATTGCATATGAATGATTGAACCCTTCTCTGTGGACACACTGTTTTAGATGTAGTGAGAGGACATTAAGAAACACAGATTTGGTATAATAATGAGAAAATTAAATTGAAGGTGATAATTGTGTTAAATACATTCTATTATTAATCCCTCATGACATTTAAAATTGAAAATATTTTTAATTTTTAAAGCTAATAGCTGTTACCCTTGCTGGACCTGTTTTGTCCCACGTCTCAAGAATGACTGATATATATATATATTTCCTCGAAATAAACTTAATCAATTAATCAATCAAACCGACATTCTAATGAAACATCTCAGATTTGGTATAATAATGAGAAAATTAAATTGAAGGTGATAATTGTGTTAAATACATTCTATTATTAATCCCTCATGACATTTAAAATTGAAAATATTTTTAATTTTTAAAGCTAATAGCTGTTACCCTTGCTGGACCTGTTTTGTCCCACGTCTCAAGAATGACTGATATATATATATATATTTTTTTTTCCCTCGAAATAAACTTAATCAATAAATCAATCAAACCGACATTCTAATGAAACATCGCAAGCGAACAACAGAGGCCGACAATAATGATATAAGCTAAATTACACACTCCTGTTAGTTATGTCAGAATTCGCATGGTCATGGAAAATGTGCAAATCTGTGGTAACGTTAGGCTACAAATGCACCTTATCCGCTCATGCAGAAAGCTAAAAATAGCCTAGCATCTCTCAGAATTGTGCAGTGACCTGGATTAAGATGCTTCTTCATCTACGAGGCAAGAGAAAGCAAGCTAGAGCAAGGGTGAACCAGCAGGGTTATAAATATAGTCGCCTCGGGACCTTGAGAACTGTCCTCCGCTTCAAACACCCACACATGCGCTTCCTGCACCTCACCACAACTTTCCATTTCTCGAACAAACCCTCCCCCTCCACTCAGCACGGTCAGTATATGAAACGGCATTACAAATCTAAAACAATACTAAAACTATACTAACTTCAATTACTAGAATCGCAAAACCTCAGGCTTTGTATTACAATGCCGATAAAGGGGCTGCAATTGTAGATATCAGAAATCTATTGCTTTAATTGCAATTAGCTATTTGACCAGTAGGGGGCAGTAATTGCATACACCTCGGAATATGTCTGATGTCTTGTGCCTCTCTCAAGGAAGCTTCATCAGCATGTTGTCTGGCTATACATGGAGCAGAATATACATTTATATTCACTTTCTTTTTTTAAATTTTTATACATACACACATTACACACAAATATTGTACACAAATTATTTGTAACATTTATATATTGTTTTATGTAAAATTAGTCTAATATTGGCTGTATATATTACAATTTACTAATAATATGTATATATTAAAATATTGTATTTATGCAATTGTAGATATCAGAAATCTATTGCTTTAATTGCAATTAGCTACTTGACCAGTAGGGGGCAGTAATTGCATACACCTCGGAATATGTCTGATGTCTTGTGCCTCTCTCAAGGAAGCTTCATCAGCATGTTGTCTGGCTATACATGGAGCAGAATATACATTTATATTCACTTTCTTTTTTAAAATTTTTATACATACACACATTACACACAAATATTGTACACAAATTATTTGTGACATTTATATATTGTTTTATGTAAAATTAGTCTAATATTGGCTGTATATATTACAATTTACTAATAATATGTATATATTAAAATATTGTATTTAAATATTTTAGTAATATTTATATAAAAATATTATTACTAAAATACTATATATGTAGTATTATTTTTATTTTCAGTAAATATCTAAATAGGTCTAAATAAATATATTATACATATATAATATATTGACTGTATATCTTATTAATAGTATTTATTTAATTAATATAATACAGTCTTATATATCTTATACACATGTACGTGTGTGTGTATAGATATTATATCAATTTATATAAATAAATACTATTAATAATATATACAGTCTATAAATATATTATATATTTGTATATAATATATTTTCTATTATATTATGTTTATTTAGAATATATATATATATATATATATATATATATATATATATATTGAAATATAAACAAATACAATACACAATATAAATATATATTATATACAAATATATTGTACTATGTATTTAATATAAATAAAAATATAAATACTTTATACATTTAAAAATAAAATGTAAATAAATACAGCAATATTCAATACAATAATTTAATGGATTATAAGTAGAATCTTTATATTTTTTTATTCATATATATTTAATAACCAAAGAATATAAATGTATTATAGTCCTCTCCGCGTCGTCTTGTGCATGAGGCAACAGCAAGGGCCCTCCACTTCGTTCTGTCTTCGTTATATATATATATATAGTGTATTGGTAGGATTTTGGCTGACATTTGTGTAAGCTCACATTTTGCAGCTTGTAAGGCGTGAGCTCTTGTTTTGTTTACAAGCTCAGTGTGGGGGTGGACGGCCGGTGGTTACTGCCTTTGTTGGTTGCACAGTAAGAGACTGTGCCGTGCTAGCGTACAAACACAAGCATATATCTTTATTCACATTGAAAACTTGGGTTACATAACATTCTGAGAATGAAATTTATGAGCATATCTGAGTATCACACTCATGGCACTGACTCATATTTTACATCCTGAAAATCATTAAATCACTAGTGATTGGAGCTGTTGTGCCATTTCTTGGAAAAAGCAAGGACATTGCAACTTTTACAGCATGTTCATTGCACAGATTTATCAGTGTTGGTGGAGGATGACTCATAGCTGTGTTAGGTGAGGTTATATTTCAAACAGGACATTTTGATACTGTCAAGTTTATGCCCTGAACACCACCTGCAAAGAAGGAGGGCATAATTCTCACACATTATTATTGGATGCATATGACTCATGACAATGTGTGCTTGTATATATATTCAGACACACCTATGACTCACCGCTTGCTTTCAGTCTAGACTATATGTTCTATAAAAGCCTTTAAAGTCTTCCCTTCTTGTTGTCAGCAGCATATGTTGTGTTTTGTTGCTGGTGTCCCTCTTAACCGGTGGTTTCTTGGTTCAACCAGCTAGTCCACCCCTAACTAATGTTGGACTTTTCAGCATATTTTTTTAAAATGGTGCCTATGTTTGAATTCTGTATTTTTTCCAGAAAAAAGGAATATATAATGAAATATAAACAAATACAACAGTACACAATATAAATATATATTATATACAAATATATTGTACTATGTATTTAATGAATACACTTATTTATACATTTAAAAATAAAATGTAAATAAATACAGCAATATTCAAAACAATAATTTAATGGATTATAAGTAGAATCTTTATATTTTTTATTCATATGTATTTAATAACCAAAGAATATAAATGTATTATAGTGTGTGTATTAAATACATAATGTATATATATATATATATGCGTGTGTGTGTATTTATGAATATAATAAGTATATAAAAGAACATACATATAAAAATACAATATATTACATAAGTCAGTATATATATATATATATATATATATATATATATATATATATAAT
>NW_015505693.1:542947-545389 GCF_001515645.1 Sinocyclocheilus grahami
TATTTATAATATATATATATATATATATATATATATATATATATATATATATATTGAAATATAAACAAATACAATACACAATATAAATATATATTATATACAAATATATTGTACTATGTATTTAATATAAATAAAAATATAAATACTTTATACATTTAAAAATAAAATGTAAATAAATACAGCAATATTCAATACAATAATTTAATGGATTATAAGTAGAATCTTTATATTTTTTTATTCATATATATTTAATAACCAAAGAATATAAATGTATTATAGTCCTCTCCGCGTCGTCTTGTGCATGAGGCAACAGCAAGGGCCCTCCACTTCGTTCTGTCTTCGTTATATATATATATATAGTGTATTGGTAGGATTTTGGCTGACATTTGTGTAAGCTCACATTTTGCAGCTTGTAAGGCGTGAGCTCTTGTTTTGTTTACAAGCTCAGTGTGGGGGTGGACGGCCGGTGGTTACTGCCTTTGTTGGTTGCACAGTAAGAGACTGTGCCGTGCTAGCGTACAAACACAAGCATATATCTTTATTCACATTGAAAACTTGGGTTACATAACATTCTGAGAATGAAATTTATGAGCATATCTGAGTATCACACTCATGGCACTGACTCATATTTTACATCCTGAAAATCATTAAATCACTAGTGATTGGAGCTGTTGTGCCATTTCTTGGAAAAAGCAAGGACATTGCAACTTTTACAGCATGTTCATTGCACAGATTTATCAGTGTTGGTGGAGGATGACTCATAGCTGTGTTAGGTGAGGTTATATTTCAAACAGGACATTTTGATACTGTCAAGTTTATGCCCTGAACACCACCTGCAAAGAAGGAGGGCATAATTCTCACACATTATTATTGGATGCATATGACTCATGACAATGTGTGCTTGTATATATATTCAGACACACCTATGACTCACCGCTTGCTTTCAGTCTAGACTATATGTTCTATAAAAGCCTTTAAAGTCTTCCCTTCTTGTTGTCAGCAGCATATGTTGTGTTTTGTTGCTGGTGTCCCTCTTAACCGGTGGTTTCTTGGTTCAACCAGCTAGTCCACCCCTAACTAATGTTGGACTTTTCAGCATATTTTTTTAAAATGGTGCCTATGTTTGAATTCTGTATTTTTTCCAGAAAAAAGGAATATATAATGAAATATAAACAAATACAACAGTACACAATATAAATATATATTATATACAAATATATTGTACTATGTATTTAATGAATACACTTATTTATACATTTAAAAATAAAATGTAAATAAATACAGCAATATTCAAAACAATAATTTAATGGATTATAAGTAGAATCTTTATATTTTTTATTCATATGTATTTAATAACCAAAGAATATAAATGTATTATAGTGTGTGTATTAAATACATAATGTATATATATATATATGCGTGTGTATTTATGAATATAATAAGTATATAAAAGAACATACATATAAAAATACAATATATTACATAAGTCAGTATATATATATATATATATATATATATATATATATATATATATATATATATATATATAATTTGGAGATCAAATATAACTGTATTAATGAATGTGTACCTATATATATTTATAAAAACTATAATTTTAATTTAATGTTATGCATTTAATACAAATGTTTATATTTATTTATTTATATATTTATTTGCTTTATACTAGTGTTGGGCAATGATTAATCGCATCCAAAATAAAAGTGTTTATGTACATAATATGTGTGTGTGTACTGTGCATATTTATTATGTATATATAAATACACACACATGCATGTATATATTTAAGAAAAATATGTTATGTTTATATATTAAATATATTATATAATATAAATGATATGAATATAATTATATAAATGTATATACATGTAAATATTTTCCAAATATATACTTTATGTGTGTGTCTTTATATATACGTAATATAGGAAATTATGATCCGCACTCACGAGAACAATCTTCTTTTTTCTTTTATTTGACATTTATTACTGATGGGAAAAGACACAAACGTTTCGGCTCAAAGCCTTCCTCAGTGTCTCTCAAGTAACTCAACACTTTGACGCACCAAAATAAAAAGATCAAGTAACGCAAGAGCGCAGTGCAAATGACGTTGTTAATTTATATATACATAATAAATATACACAGTACACACATATTACATAAACAAAAACTTTTATTTTGGATGCGATTAATCACGATTATTTGTTTGACGGTACTAGTTTACATACTATATGTGTGTACTGTGTATATTATGTATATGTAAATACACACATGTATAAAGGAAAATTTATAAAATATTTATATGTAATAGAAATTATGTAAATATTTTCTAAATGTACACTGAATGTTTGTGTATTTATATATACATAATAAATATACACAGTACACACACATATATTACATAAACAAAAACTTTTATTTTGGATG
>NW_015505693.1:546251-621734 GCF_001515645.1 Sinocyclocheilus grahami
TCGTTGCCCCGCACTATATATATATATATATATATATATATATATATATATATATATATATATACACACACACATTTAACACAAATTATATATTTATTTGATTTATAGATTTGTGTGTCTCTGTCTCTCTCTATATATGTGTCAAACAAACCCCATAACTTGCACTGTAAAAGCTGATGGTATTACTTTAAAGAAGTGACCTTGTTTCACACGATTACTTAATCGTGATGTAACCACTGTCTCTGTAATAAGCCGTTGGGTTGAAGCTATTAGCAATCATATTCACCTCAGCAAAGTGTCCTTGATGGACAATGCCATGATAGGGCATATTTGTCCACCGATTACACTCTTGTCCAGGTGTACCGCAGCAGTTGTGCGTCGGTCTCGCAGCCAAGCTCTAAATACCCTGCCATCCATGGAGAGGACAAGCTGTTCTGCGTAAGCACAGGCTGTTTTGTCTCTCTCCAGCTGAACATCATGTCTACCCAATCCCCCTAACCGGCTACGAGAGACCCTCTAGCACCACTAAAGAAGAGTATGTGCTGGCCTGTTGTCATAGCAACTGGCTATACCTGCCTAAGGCTACGTTTACACTAGTGCGTTTTTTGTTTTAAAACTCATAACTTTTGCTACGGTTACGCCTGTCGTTTACACTACTCCGGCGTTTTCGACCCTTTGAAAATGGAGACTTTCGAAAACACCGAATACCCCATTTTAATTGGAAAACACTGGGGTTGTGTTTCAGTGTAAACGGACCAAAACGGAGACTTTTGAAAATGATGGCATGGCTGCCCATATTCTCTCTGCGTATCCTTGACGAGATGACCGTGCAAACAATAACTATTTACACGTTTACGCGCATACCCAGTGTACATGAGTGGTCATGTGACATGCGTTTTCGGTTGTGTAGTGTGGACGGAGATCGTTTCTGAAATGCAGTGAAAACACCAGTGTAGACGAGGATCATTTAAATTTTAAAACGCATAGCTTTTGCTACGGTTACGCCTGTCGTTTACACTACTCCGGCATTTTAGACCCTCGAAAATGGAGACTTTTCAAAATGCTGCAGACCCTGTTTTAGTTTGATACCTCCGGGGTTGCATTTTAGTGTAAACAGACCAAAACGGAGACTTTTGAAAACGATGGCGTGGTTGCCCACATTCGCTCTGTGTATCCTTCATGCAGTGAAAACGCCAGTGTAGACGAGGATCGTTTTCCTTTTAAAATAAAAACGCACTAGTGTAAACAGGGCCTAACTGAGCCGTTCACACCAAGGACAGTATTAACCAAGGACATGTTGTGAACGCACTCAGGACAGTTGGACATTGCGGTGGATCAGTGGAAAAAATGATATAAATACTGTTCAGTTTCTTGCACAGACCAATCGTTTAGTGTCTTAAGACCTCAATGTATCGTCACGAGCCGTAGGGTTTATTTTGGTTTTGTCTGTGTGGTTTTTTTTTTACTCTCAAAGCCGTGGAGCCCATTGTCTGCCATTATATGACTGACAGACTGCAACGGTTTGAGTTAAAAACCTTTGTTTGTGTTCTACTGAAGAAACAAAGTCACCTACATCTTGGATGCCCTGGGGGTAAGCAGATAAACATCAAATATTCATTTTTGGGTGAACTATCCCTTTAAGCCTAAAATGTGTTTTAATGTCACTACTGATGAGGATTGCATGATCTTTCAATAATATTGGTCTTTAAATGCAAGATATTTAAAGTGTACCTGAAGTAGCTACAATAGTTCCACTTTAGCACAATCAAATATAATTCAGTATATCTTTAGTTGGAGTTCCACACCATTAAAGTGCATTTAGTACAAAATTAGTTGTTCCAATTTAGCAGACTTTAAATGTACCAGTTCTTTAAAAGTACATAAATATATAAATGTATGCTATTTGTAGTGTACTTAGCATGAAATAAATGTATTTCAAATACATTTTAGTATATTTATTTTTTCGCTAGTAAATTCCATTTCACATGTATTACAATAAAATATCATTGGAATCACTTTCAGAACGAGTTTTCAGCTCACAAACGAGAAAAACATCAACAGCCAATCAGATACGAGCATTAACGCGCCAAGCATACTGTCCGTTGTTGTGTGTGGATGCTAGTTATCGGCGGGTCTTAACCCAAATGAGGAACTTAAAATAAGTTATGCAGGACATAAACTAAACAATAACATATCTTTCTTAATATATACAACCCGAAAAGAAAAACAAATAATCAGATAATGGCTAACACCTCAGGATATGAGCGTGGAAGGGTGTTGGCTTGTTGTGGTGCGCTGTCGCTGAGGTGAGACCTGGGAAACAGGCAGCTGGTGTCTTTCTGTATCCTGGGCCGTACAAAAACAACGCTCGTTGCCGTGGGCGTGTACCGGCACTCGGTGATTGACGCACTTCCACTCCACCCTCCTTCCGCCGTCTCTAAAGGCTGTTCCGCGAATCCCACAGGTCTCCATTCATTACAAGGTGAGCGCGCTGCTGACAGAAAACGCCGTTGCCTTGGCAACCAACAGACTTACAAGAGGGAATGTTTGTAATGATCCCAGTGACCTGACTGGAATCTAAAACTTCCCAAGTAGTAATTATTTAAAACGAACCCACTTACAGAATATAGTCTACAGTAAGTGTAGGCCTACTACTCACAAGCTAGCAATAATAAATAGCTAGGAATAAATTAAACGTTGCAAATATATAAAAAAAACACTAAACAAATATGAAAGAATAGAGGAGGGTAAACATTTAGAGGGAAAGATTTGAATCCCCATGTCAAACACAATGTAGCCTACATGACTGACAGAGGCTGATGGAAACTAACTTTGCCCAGCAGCTAGAGCGTTGCATATTATAATTGTGTGTGTGTTCCTTGCTTTCCTGCAGGTTGTAAGACTAATTAGACTTTCACGAGCCAATTATACACCAGCTGATGTCAACGAAACATTCCTGTTTTCTTGTCTGCCCTCCTCTCTCTCAGCGCTCAGAGAGTTGCTGATCATCACGTTGATGGACGCAATATTAATCAAGTATTTACCGAAAGGCTTTCAAGATGTGTGCGCCTCAGAGAATGCTAATATGATGAAAGCTGTTTTGATGTCAGGAGATGGTTGATCATTTACCTGAGGGTGGAGAGGGAAAAAAAACATTAAAATCCTGACAGAGAGGTATTTTAAAGATTCATATTTCTCACCTGAAACCTGTCAAGAACATGACCGGGTCATATTTCAACCCAAAATCAAAAGAAAGAAAAAGAGAAATTTTGCTTTTGCAGTTTGCTTGTTCTCCTTACCGTAATGCAACAAAAAATGATTCTCATTACTAATAATTAGTAATTCAAATAATAAATAAATAATAAACTTAAATTAAAGTAGCCTATACTTGTAAATCATGTCAGTATTTGTTAATCTTATATAATGCTATATATATATATATAGCATTATATAATAGTAAAGTATATATATAATCATTGGGGTAATAATGAGATGATGAGATGAAATGAATATGATTTAAAAAATCAAATAAAAATATTTAATTCTCATTACCATAATGTACAGTTATACATAATTCATGCTAGTATTTGTTAATCTCATAATCATTACCATAATGCTAAAAATATACACAATTTCCACAATGGAAATAAAAATGTATTTCCTAAATTGTATTCATAAAATGTTAGTATTTTTATCTTATTACTGTAACGCAAAGAAAAATATCTAATTCTCATTACCATAATGCGTATAAAGTACTAATGCATTACTTAAAACTGTAAAGTATTTGTAAATCGTTGATGTCATTACGTAATACAAATAAAATTATATATTATATAAATTATTAGTGTGTGTTAATAAATAATAAAATCTTTGTATTAAAGGATTTGTACTGTAATACAGCCAAAAAACAACAACAACAACAACAAAATATTACTGTAATGAGAATAGTAAGGGTAAATGTGCTTAATTGTCATGAAATGTCACAATGACAAAAAATCTTGTTCCAGAAAAAAAGTTCTTGTTTTTCATTAAAAATGATTTCCAATTTTTTTCCTCCTAAATTTGCAATGAAATGTCACCATGACCCGGTTTTATGTTTTGAACACACAAATATGCAATTATCTCTTTGTCACTTCAAACAGTTACGCAATATTTACCATATATACCAAACCTGACTTGCTGACCATGTTTGGCAAATGGCATGAACAAAGACATCAATGTGCTTCGGTTCTCTGGAAATGATTAAATGCATGCAAGTCATCTTGAGAGAAATATAAATGGGCCTGGAATTATAAATAGACCCTGTCCTGATTTGATCCAACACCTTTTCTCTGATTTAGATAATTAGGCTATGTGAGTCATATTGTTGCACTGTCCCTTTGGATGAGCTGTCTGAGTGAAGAGGCATGTAGAAGTGTGTGTGTGTGTGTGTATGTGTATGTGTTGTGTGCATGTATCATATCTGTGTGGGCTCTAATGTGTGAGCTGAGGGAGAGAAAATGGTGTAAAATGAACAACCACAAACAAGCCAAAAACGCAAAAAGCTTTTTATTTGTAGAGCTCGGAGGATCAAGTGCATTACGTACATGTGTATTTCTTGTTCATGTGTGAGTCCGTGGCCAAACAAATGCGTGTGTATTGCGCCAGCCCACGTGGGTGTGTGCTGTTTTAGTAGGAGCTGAATCGATAACCTGAGGGCAGGGAGTGGAGACGCACAAGGAAATGCAATTCTCTGGTCGCCCACCTCTTCCTGTCCCGCCCCCTCACCAGCAGCCCACAGACCAGCTCGGCCTCTAAAAAACCTGTTTGATTGGGGGAGAGGAAATGAAACCAAACAAACATGTGATGAAATAAATAGACGGAGAGGTGCAAAGTGGCCATAAATCAAAGAAGGTTTGATGGGAAATGCAGGGTGACACGCACCTTGGCACAACAACACCGCCTTGTTTGCAAACCCTCCTGTATTGCCTAACAATCCCGAATTCATTTCTGATTCACTGCCATTGTTCTGTGCACAATAAGGTAATGCGCTTGAGTCAGCACCCTGAGCCGTGCCAAACGTCTGCTGTGAATTTAATTTGCGCAACGTAACAATGCCGCATCTTTGACCTGATATGGTGCTTCTCATGCATTTGGATTATGCCAAGATTTGTAAAATGAACCGACATCCTGTGCTACAAGTACCTTGTATAAGCCTTTTGAGGAAATCACTTAGTAAGCATTTTTCAACTGGTGGGCCACGACCCCAAAATGGGTCACAGTTCGCGGAAAATACAAAATTCAAATAATCAGACAATTTTTCATGATTTAACTTTTAAAAGAGATGAGATGCTTCCTATGTATGACGTCAAATCAACATCAAAATGACTGTATTTTTGTGCACAGTCATCTTGCTGTAGCCAGATGCCACATAAACAGGGCCTCATGACTGGAAACCATAAATATAATGCAAAATAAAATAAAATATGACCCCAAAGTGCATTAATTATGGGTTCAGATGTAAATAACACTTCCCCTGTTATTTAAGTTATTCAACTTAATAAAAAATAAAATAAAATTAAATATTAAAATGTAACTGTATATAAATATAATAAATTCTAAAAATATGTGTAATACATAAAATATAATTTAAAATCAAAGAAGGTGGGTATTTACTATTCAAGCCGAACATTAATTCTTGCGTGACGCATTTTAATGGTGAAATAGTGTGCGTTCTTACCAGTAGCTAAACATTTGACAGGTTTTTATGATTTGTATCTCAAAAGACAGATAGTAATATGCAGTAATATGCATACTACTTGACTTTTTTTGTAAATTTTTGTAGTTTGTCCATGTAATTAGTAATTTAATTAGTTTGGTCTGCCCCAGTGTTCAAGACAGTGTTATAGTCTTCATATAATATAATTACCAACACATACTGTACTCTTAAGTTCTCTAAGGACATTGCAGTGGCAAAAACACACCAGTAGGGGTCTCCCACTGATCAGCTCACCTCTAGGGCCCGAGAAAAGGACGACGGCCTCTTGAGTAGAGTAGCTAATCCGGCAGAGGACAGCTGTCCAGGGCACGTTTGTCCCGTGGTAGGGCCTTCAAACCACCTCGGATACCTCTCACGGTAGCCCTCATTCCGGGAAAGACCGAACAACTGCCCTCCCCCTCAACCCCCTAGTCATTCCTTCATCTGCCCCCTTTGGACTCACACATGCCCATTCAACCTTCCACCCACTCACAAAGGAATGTTAGGAGAGGGGGGACTAGAAATCCCATGCAAAAAGGCTGGAAGAAAATGACGATACAAGTAAAAAAAGACAGTACCTAAGAGGAGGAAAAAATGCAGAAGAAGGGAAAAGGGAGTTTGAAGTCATGGAACAAACGCTAGATCCCCATTCTGTGCCTCATGCAGCACTCGAGCTTGTTTTGTCATGCACCGAAACGGACCCTCAGGTCATGCTGCATGCCTTCACAGCGCACACACATGGGCTTTTGTCTGCAGATAGAAAACGGCATCAGTGCACACACTATCTGGAAGAAGAGTTCATCGTGAACAATATATGTTCACGAAGGCCAAGCGATGTATGCATTCAGAACATTCCTTTGATGTCAAGTGAGTCGTGAATCATTTCAAAACCAAGTATTGTGTTACGCCTCGAATGAACGTTTCACCTTGATCCAACTTACTTGATCCGACTCACCATAATCACACTCACAGTCACCTAAAGCATTGCAAATGACATAATCAAAGCAGTCGGCCCACACTGTCATTCAAAGCTTCCAAAAATTCCAAAATTTCCAAATGTTTATTCATTCACTCACTACACAATCTTGTCATTTCCCTTACTTTTTTGCTTTAAACTAAAGTTTCAAGTTTCATTACTAAAGGTAATGCAGCAATTTATCTAAGGACTGACTGGTTTGGTTCAAGGCTTAAAACTCTTTAATGAACTATTATTTAAATGTCTAGGGAAAAAATGAATGGGAAAAATACTTTAGGAGCACAAGCGTCAGAAAAACATTTATTTTCTTGTGAGATTTAAGCACTTATTCATGCAAAAATGACTGGGTTTACCTTTTAAAATAGCATAAGATATTAAGATTTGTGAACATTTGAATATTTGCTTCTCCCACTTTGTTTCAAGCATAAACCTCACTAAATATTATTCTCTAACAGCTATTTTTGCAGCCTTGTTATTGCAATGATTGAAATTCAGTTCTCATTGACATGGAGTACAACCTTAAAGCTCAAGGAACACTGGGAATGTCTGTAATAATTTGTGTCTTGCCGGCGCTGGGTGTGAATGGTTTTCCATCAAGAAATACTAAGGAATGACAATATTTGGTATGCAAGGCTGGTGATTTGCAAAAGGGATGCACAGAACCTTGAACACAAACAGACACTTAACTAACCTACACACAGTTGGGCATGAGGTATAAGGGTTCTGCTCTGTGTGGGAGTCATTTGAACTCAGTCCACACAAGCCAAGGCAGGTGGTGTTGACAGAGGACATAATGACCCCTCTTTAGGCACAGGTGGCCTGGAGCAAGGCCTCTCCTCTCTGAGGTATCCTACAAAACAGAGGTGGAACATGCAGGCATTACTATTTCAAGCGAAGTACAGACCGCTCTAGGATGTTCCATACTGCCAGTAATCCATGCGGTGGGAAGGGTAGCCCACCAAAATTTTGTGCCCACATTCCTGCCTGTGAGTCAGTCAACATATAATTTAGCCCTATAAGTCAGCAATGAGCATTCAACCAAAAGATTCAGTCATTATTTACTCACCCTCTTGTCATTCCAAACCCTTATTGTTATAAACATACTGTTATTGTTTCCCTGTGGAACACAAAATAAAAAGTTTAAAGGAATCTTTAACTCCTATAGCTAGTCGTACTTCTCTTTAATGGAACATCGAACATTGTTGAACTTTGTTGCATCGCTAATGGTTTCTGTTACTCTCTGTTACTCTGTTACTGTCATTAAAAATTACTTGTAATAAATTGTTTGATGCAAATCTTTGTCAGTGTGAACACCTGTTAATGGGAAAGAGTCAAGAACCTTTAGCATTTTAATATATTTAGCATAAGACATTTAAAGAAACTTTAGCAATAACAGCTTTAACAAAAGACATCTAAAGAACCTTTAGCATTTTAGCAGCTTTAACACAAGCCACCAAATGAACCCTTAACATTTTAACATCTTGAACAAAACACACAAAACACCTTTAGCATTTTAGTATTTTGCACGAGACATCAAAAGAAATTTCAACATTTTAGCATTTTTAACACAAGACATCTAAATAACGTTTAGCATCTTTGGCATAAAACACCAAAAGAACCTTTAGCATTTTAGTATTTACCAAAAGACATCAAAAGAACCTTCAACATTTTAGCATCTTTAACACAAGCCGATTGTTACTATTGTCATTTTGCATTATTGACACTATTTTCCTAATTAATGCTGTTCAGTTGCTTTGTCACAATCTGTATTGTTAAAAGCGCTATATAAATAAAGGTGACTTGACTTGACTTGACATCAAATGAAAAGGATCGTTAGCATTTTAACATCTTTATCAATTTTAACATTCTTAGCACAAGATATCAACAAAACCTTTCAAATTTTAGCATCTTTAGCACAAGATATCAAAAGAACCTTTAGCATCAGCATCTTTAACAAAAGACTCTAAGAACCTTTAGCATTGCGCCATCTTTAGCACAAGACACCAAAAGAAAATAACCTTTTGCATTTTAGGGTGATGTAGACCTAAGCACATCCAAAATCTTGTTTCACAGTTGTAGTGATATTTGAAATATACACGTCCACACTGAAAATCTGAGATTCAAACCTGGAAATAAACAGTTATTCAGATTCTGTGACTATTTCTAGGTCACTAATCAAGTAAGCAAAATTGGGACACATTAACAGCCATTCTGATAACATAATTTGTGATAAAAAAGTGTTGAATGAGCAAAATCCTAAATTAACTTTGCACAGTTAACTAAACTAATGTTCATTCATTTGGTTAAGTGCACTAATATCGGAGTAAGTGTAAGTTCACTGTCTTCTGTGTCCTTATCATCCTCCTTCCCTCTGCCAAGTTGGATTTTTACAGCTGCTTTAATACGACATAAAGATGAGTCAAAGCTAAGCTGGCAAAACACACGCTGAGGTCTTGATTAACATCAAGCACATAAATCCATGTTTCGAGAGAGCCTATTTTTCCCACTCACTTCATGCCTACTCAAACCGAAAGTGCCTTTAAGGACTGTACGCGTCTCTTTGGCGGAGGCCGGACGCCTCAGCCAGACGCTGGCTTTCAAAAAACAGGCGATGCCGGTTAACGAGGGGAGAGAGAGGGAGCAGTGCTCCATTTAGAGCGGAGAGCGTTGGGTGTAGGCGGGATGGTGGTGCATGGGCGTTTCTGCGCAAAGGGCAATGTCTGCGGAGCCGATTCAGCGGCCCTGAGCCTTGTCACCTTTGAGCCGGACGCTCACTGTGGCTGCCTCCCACTCCCCATTCACAAACCCCCCCTGTTTTCACACTCCAACTCGGGCGCTGAATGTGTGTGTCTGTACTTAACCGCCCCCGGAGAGGCTGCTGGAATCAGAATGTATGTCTGGCTGGGCGAGAGAAAACTGTATGGTTTAAACGTCTGATTGAACTCGAGGCGCTTACAATTGCTGTAATTGTTGGTGCATTTTAGCTTTGGGCCACTTACACTCTAGACTTTGTCGGTTTTTAAGCACCCAAGGTTTGGTTCATCTGAACCCTGCTATGCTTTGCAATTGATATGAAAGTGATTTGCACAAACTTGTGGAAATGATGACGTACAGTTTTCACCATCGCAATCTCACGGTCAACCTTATTATACACTCTCAAAGCTGCTTGTGTCTGGATAAATTGCCGTTGGAGAGCAGCTTGCATTTTTTTCTTGTTTCCACAAATTTGCAGTGTAAAGTTTTGCTGGTAAATCAAATGGCACAATACTTCAGTACCGCAACAGTGATATTCATGCTGTGATGCTGACATATCACGGTTTGGATTGTAATATGAAAAGAGGTCTGCGGGGGAAGAGGGAGTGAGGCGGAACTGAGCGCTTGTTCGGACCAACCAACTGAACCAAGTGTGAAACTCTCACGTGTGTACAGCGTGTGGTTACACACTTGAGAAGGTCACAGCGTGGTTTCTGCATATTTAAAGGTGGCCCAATGACCTGCTAGTATGAAGTTTTTGGTTCCCAAATCAATATTGCTTAAATATTATATTCCAATGGCAGGTTGTTAAGAAAAAAGAGTTCGGGAAACATTGCACAATGAGAAGCAACCAAGAGCCAGGAGCAGTTAGAACTCTACGACCCTTTTTTCTGAGCGTGAATTATGCAACAGGTCTGCAGACAATGACATTTGAATGTGCTGACTGTCTTGGAGGCAGCATGCACGTGTATGTGATGGAAAAAGATGACCTTCTCGATAGGGGCACTGCTAATGCACATTCTGCAATCCTGCTAGCTGCCAAAACTTGTCTATTTAAGCATCTTAATTAGTCACAAATGTCTTAAAAATAAAACCTGCTCCTTTGAATGTCTGTTATCACTCAGAACTTTACAAAAACCAACCAAACGCAGACGTTCTGAACGGCTTACAGTGAATGAACAAAAAGAATAAAGCAAGCTCCAAAATGTCATTTCACAAAGGCTGCTATTGTGTTGTGCACTCAGAAAGTCAAAGTGTCCTTTCTATCTTTAACTGCCTGACTTTAATTTCCAAGTTTAAAACATTAAATTGAAAAATAGCAGTAAAAAGGAGTTTTTTGCATGCTTAAATGTCATTCTTAAACTTGGTGAGTGTGCACTTCCAGTACGATGTCCATGTAAACACGGCACATCAGCATAGAAGAATGCAGGGGGTGCACGAGGCCCTGGGGACGAGGCCATGGGGCAAAGGAGTAGGAGGAAGTCTGTCAAACAGAAGAGGGGGTGTAGTGCCTGTGGGCAGAAAGAGAGAGCAAAGGGGGAGGAATGCGGAGGAGTGACGAGGTAGCCTCGAAAGAAAGAAAGAAATGAGAGAAAGAAAATAATCCAAGTAAAGGTTGAGGAAGAGGCCTTAAACTTCAAAAGCCAGGAGAGCAAGAGCTTTAATTATTCAGTTGCGGTGCCCTGCTGAAAACAATTAAAGGAGACATTCAGCAGATCCTGGGTCAAGCCCTTTGCTGGCCATGATGCAGGAGCTTGGGAAATGCAGGCCAACATCCTGAAAAAATACATGACCTTGTGCAAGAAAGTGCCTTTTGGTCCATTCCAGATGCACTGGTTTAGACCTTATGGACAAATAGTGAGATCTTCATGGGAAGGTCAGATTCATAAACTTGGACAGTTGAGATTTTCTGAGATTTTCAGATATCCAATTTTCGGATATGAAGGCTACTCAGTTCCCTTGGCCTGGAATATTACAGTGTCTAATATTAGCTAGAAGTAAAACTTACAAGAACACAAACACAGGGGCTTAGAAAATCACCAACATGGTGATCTACTGTTGGTGCATCTGCAATAGTTCGTAGTTTCGTCTTCTCAGTTTCTTTTTCGACTGTGAAAAAACAGGCTGGGCCACCTGTTATTCCACCTTGTGAAGCAACTGATTAGTGCAAAAAAAATTCAAAGACCATATGTGAGTTGAGCATATAGAGTAAGCATGGCTTTAATAATTTGCGCATAGTATGCTGATGATGAAATTTATGCCACATGCACTGTGCACATACACTAAAATGACGTATACTTTTGACTTAGGGATGCATGATACAGCGGGTAAAATAAGTATTGAACACGTCACCATTTTTCTCAGTAAATAAGTTTCTAAAGGTGCTGTTAACATGAAATTTTAACCAGATGTTGGTAACAACCCAATTAATCCATACATGCAAAGAAAACAAATCAAATAAGTTCAGAAATTAAGTGTAATAAATTTGAATAAAAATTTAATGACCCAGGGATAAAGTATTGAACACACTTACTGAAATTTATTTAATACTTCATACAAAAGCCTTTGCTGGTAATGACAGCTTCAAGACACCTCCTGTATGGAGAAACTAGTCGCATGCATTGCTCAGGTGTGATTTTGGCCCATTCTTCCTCACAAACAGTCTTCAAATCTTGAAGGTTCTGTGGCCCTCTTCTATGAACTCTAATCTTTAGTTCTTTCCATAGATTTTCTATTGGATTCAAGTCAGGTGATTGGCTGAGCCATTCTAGCAGCTTTATTTTCATTCTCTGAAACCAATTAAGAGTGTCCTTGGCTGTGTTTGGGATCATTGTCTTGCTGAAATGTCCACCCTCATTTCAACTTCATCATCCTGGTAGATGATGATGGTAGATGTAGATGATGGTTTATGGTTTATGGTAAAATAATGTTCTTTCCACTTCCAGATTATGGCCCCTACAGTGCTCGCTGGAACATTCAGAAGTATAGAAATCCTTCTGTAGCCAATGCCATCAGTATGTTTTGCAACAATAAGTTTTGCGAGGGTCTTGAGAAAGCTCTTTGCTTTTACCCATCATGAAATGTTTCTTGTGTGACACGTTGGTAATGAGACACCTATTTATAGGCCATCAGTTGGGACTAAACCAGCTAATATTAATTTCCACTGACTAGGGAATTGTATTGCTGTATTGCTTTCTAATTACTGATAGATTTCAGCTGGTGTCTTGGCTTTCCATGCCTTGTTGCACCTCCCTTTCTTAATGTGTTCAATATTTTTTCCCTTTGTCATTCCACTTTATTACACAGAACTTAATTTCTGAACTTATTTGTATTGTTTTCTTTGTATGTATGGATTACTTTGGTTGTTACCGACATCTGGTGAAAATTTAATGTCAACAGCACCTTTAGAAACTTATTTACTGAGAAAAATGGTGACGTGTTCAATACTTATTTTACCCACTGTATATTGGTATTCATCACATTGGCTGATATTTTATATTTAATTGTGAATGCTCATTTCACATATTTTTACATTTGGATTACCTTTGCCATCATCTAAAACTAATTTAATTTTTTTATTTTATTTCAAGTAATAAAAATAGTAACAATATATTTTAATTAGAGCTGTCAAACGATTAATCGTGATTAATCGCATCCAAAATAAAAGTTTTTGTTTACATAATATATGTGTGCTGTGTATATTTATTATGTATATATAAATACACACACATGCATGTATATATTTCCAAAAATAGGTTATGTTTATATATTAAATATATTTATTTATAATATAAATTATATGAATATAAATATAGACATGTAAATGCATCTAAATATTTTCAAAATATATACTGTATGTGTGTATTTATGTATACAGTACATAATAAATATAAACAGAACACACATATATTATGCAAACAAAACCTTTTATTTTGTATGCAATTAATCGCGATTAATCATTTGACAGCACTAATTTTAATAGTTTTAATTTTAGTTAAGTATCATAACTTAACTAAATATATTTAGACAACATAGTACATCATTTTAATATTGGCCATTTATCGGCTTATGTGTACTTTTAAAATCATAACAGAATCTCAAGTTGAGTTCACTGTCAGGCAGCTGTTTTCCAAACTATGGGTAGTATGATTGGCAGTGGCGAGTCATAAACAGCCAGCCAGATCATAAAAAGAAAATCAGGAAAATGTGAGCGAGGCCTCAAATGTGTAAGAACTGAAAGTGTGCGAAAGGGTCAGTGCGCCCTTGACGGCAACAGATCCGATTGTGCGTTTGTGAGTCATGGGTTGTGAAAGTTGTTGAGCTATAGCATTAGTCATCGTTGGGGAGTGAATGTGATCAGGGATAAACTTAGAGGGAAAGAAAGCATTGAACTCATTCACCTTTCCTTCTGTGGTCCCGTGACAGGAAGATGTGAGGGGAGTTTTGCAACAGTCAAAGAGGAAATCAAAACAAAGGCTTAAAGGAAAAGTTTGCCTAAAAATGAAAATTCTGTCATCTCAAAATATTTTTTTTGACATGAGGGTGAATACATAATGCCATCATTTTAATTTTGGGTGAACTATCTCTTTAAGTAGGTGGTGAAGAGTTATGTAAGTGGGTTGGATGTCTCTCATCCATGTGTCTCCATGTCCATTGCGTGTTCGTTCAGGACAGGCACACTTTGTTTGCGAGTATTTCACTGTGTGAGAGGGTGTAAATGCTTGCGGTCTGTCCAGTCCTGTTCAGGGGGATGACAGGATGTTCATGTGACTGCTGTGTGTATGTGTGTGTGTGGGTGGGTGCTACTCTGTACTGTGTGGGTTATGGGTGTGGGCTGTGATTATAGTCTTCTTGTGCCAAGTACTCACAGCATTTCAGTCTGACACAACAACAACAAACCAACGCGCAGCAGATGCAGGCAGACTGATAGAAACATACCTCACACTCATAATTTTATTGCCTCATTCATGATAGTTCATATGTTAATGAGTGGTAACTCAAATATGAGACGTGTTTAAGTGATTCGGTGTGGAAAATGCCTGATCGGAGGCGTCCGCCATTGTGAATTTCCCAGATAAAGCTTTTAGTCATGGTGCACTCCCACACCAAAACACCTTCATTAGAACATATACCAGGAAGTACTTGACTGTTCATATATAATATAGACACTGCATGAGAGACTCTTACTTTATTATTAATATGAATCAGCTGTCTAGCTTCAATCTTTTGCATTAATTTAAAGAGTGGAAACATAGGCTCTGTTTGAAAACTTTGTGAGCTGTGTTGCTGTCTACTGCCTACGTAGGCATCCTAACTGAGATGTTTCCTCATAAGGGAGTGATTTGGTGCATAGTGAGTGATTTGGAATGCTCTATACAAAATGTACATTTATAAAGTGAGTATACTATGAGTGTAATGCACTCTTATATTTGTAGCCAAAGGCATTAAAATAAACTATATAAATTTGATTAATGTTTTCAGTTAGAAATACTGTATGTGTGTCAGGGGCGGACTGGGGCCAAAAAGTGGCCCTGGACTTTTTGGCATAGAGCAGCCCACCACACCCGGTCCGCAACACACCACACCATAAATGACTGGCATACTTCTTCACATTATGATTTGTCTTTCCTGGTGTATATGGCAAATAGAAAATCATTTTAAAGAATTTTTACACATCTCTTTTACATAGAGGGACAGTTTAATATCACTAAGCTCTGGGGCGTTTTTGTGTATTTTCGCCTAAATTTGACATACCCAAATTCAGATGTTTACCCTACACACATACAATGAAGGAAATGAAATAAAATGGTGTCATTCTATAGAAAACCCTTTGAACTACAAAATATGATTGTAATTCTTCATAAATAACATTATATAGGTTTTAAATATTACAGTAAACACTAAACAAAACAAAAACACAAAAAAAATAGGCGCTTTTTGATTTTTTTTTGAAAGTCTGTTATTCAGGTTCTGTTTGCTCCAGCTCCCTGCAACTTATATTGTTTGATTCCACTAGAAATTCCACTTCGAATTCGACATTGACGAGCGCTTTTGAACTGCTGCACTGAGCCAGAGCACACTAAATTAATTAGAATGTTTGACTGAAGTGGGCCGCACCACGCGGGCCATTCGTCTGGGCCGATGGAGTGATAGGCTACGTGCACTTACTATAATTCATTCTTTATATATATTTACGCAATGGGCCGGCCCACATTGTACAGCGGCCCCCCGGGAAATCTCCCGGTGCTCCAGATGGCCAGTCCGCTACTGATGTGTGTAGTACTCTCAATTAATATATTCAATAAATGTTGATTTTAATGCTACATAATGTTAACATGAGTGTAGTAGTTTCACTTAATATTTTAAGTAAAGTTGATTAATGCTTTTCGAATTAAAGGTATAGTACTCTCAATTAATAGTGTATATAATAAATTGCATTTTATTTATTCTTTTGGCTACAAATCACAGTGTTGTACTCTCATAAAAAAATCAATATATTTTATCACTGATTTTAGCTAAAAATAAGAGTCTTTCCCTTAATATATTAAGTAGTGCTGTCAAATGATTAATCGCATCCAAAATAAAAGTTTTTGTTTACATAATAGGTTATATGAGTGTGTACAGTGTGTATTTATTATGTATATATAAATACAAACACATGCATGTGTATTTTTAAGGAAAATATGTTGTTTATATATTAAATATATTTATATATAATATAAAATATAATAATATAAATATATATATATGTAAATATTTTCAAAATATATACTGTATGTGTGTGTATTTATATATACTTAATAAATAAACACAGTACACATACACATATTGTGAAAACAAAAACTTTTATTTTGGATGCGATTAAATGCTATTAATCATTTGACAGCACTAATAATAAATTAAACAAATCAAATATGTTTTTAATACTACAAATAACATAACAGTGTAGTACTGCCACTTACTAAATTAATTAATAAATAAATGAATTAATAAATTGTATTTATTTAGGCTGCAAACAAGAGTACAGTAGTGAAGTAAATTAAATGATAAAATTAATAAATAAATACATTTGGGAGTACTGTACTTACACAAATATTGTAATTTAAATGTAAAATTGTGATTTTAAATTTGATTGAACTTTTTTGTGTTGCATTCTGTACTAATAATTATCAATTCTTTTGCTTTGTCTGCCATCTTTAACTTTTTTTCAATAAGTGTGCCACTGTGCAAACTGGGATTGACTGTTCCGCAAAGACACGTGATGCTGCCTGAATCTTTGACCAAAAGAGGTTATCTTAAAAGACTGGTGCCTTAAATGTCTGTCTAGGCATGCAGCTTGATTTTGTAACAGAGCTAATGTGTGTCTCAAGTACGTGTTTATTGTTTAGACAGGCTACTCAACAAAGCTTGCATATCGTCATTTGCAGCGTGTCCTGTTGCTTGTGAAAGAGCCGTTACGTCGACAGGTGTCAAAGGACAAATGCAACCACACCTACCGAAGTCTATTTCTGTCCATAAACACGGCCATATTTGGAGCCGTGGGGCCAACAAACATCCCAAAGGCCCTGTATTGACCTCAACGAAGGCTTGTTTCAGCAGCAAAATGCTTTTTCCTTAGTGTCGTCAAAGAATGTGTTGGTGTCTCGCTTTTTTTAAGTCGCTAGTTCATCATACGGAATATGTCTCTGCATGCATGTGTATATTTTGAGCATAATTTGCCACCCTTTGAGAATTCACCATCATGTAACAGCTGGCTGAATGAATTCCATGCAGTTCACGCTCTATTTTTTATGTCTATTTCCAAACTGTTCTAGATTCAGCGTGTCCCTGTGGTGAAGCGTTACTGCGAAAAGATGCTTGGTCATGACAGGACTTGCTGTAAGGGGCATGAGAGGGCCAATTCCTTGGGTTTGGTCATCATAGGGTAGATACTGAGAGGAACATGTTCTTCCTTTGAGTCACATCAACAGCAGTATGGTCTGAATGCAATGCCATACTTTCTGATTGAGTCGCTGTTCTGTTTCCTGCTTCCCATGTTCTTTGCATGTCGAGCGTGCTGCGACATGCTCACCCCGAATGCGTTTACACCTTGGAAAGATCTGGAAAAAAACAATGCCGATTAGTTTCCCAGAAATTTACTTGGAATATGATGTCATTGTAATTGAATGTGCAACGATGTACTTACTTCGGTTTCCCAAGATTTAGTGGCACAAACATATTTTTTCCACATTTCTTACGTCATTGGTTGTCTCAGTTTCGCAAGCTTAGCTTAGCCCAATTGGCAATTATTTTGACAGGTCTGGTGTTGTTTTCTTGGGAAGGCACAACTTTCCTAAACTCTCTGTGAAGTCCGGGATTGCACAGTTTCCTTTCTGCTGCGGTTGACACTCTTTTTATGGAAAAAGCTGCAGCTCAGCGGATTCTCTCAACCTTGAAACGGCAATTAGCCACAGATCAGTAGATTCATTACGGTGAATAATGGTGAGAGTTCGCAGCAACCCTCTACGTGCTACGTCTAACGGTGTTAGTCCACTCGCCTTTCACCAAGATCATCCAAAACCACAAGAGACTATCCACCTTATTCTTCAACACAGAAGTAAGCCTATGGGCGAGACTTCCGGTTCATTAGCCGCTATAGGGAAATAATGAGAAGAATTACAACATGCAGTAAATGGTAAAACTGTTTGCACTACAAACCAGTGTGTTCATAATTAAGATAATGTATTACAGTAAAATGGTAAGACACCACTTTGCAATATCATGCAGCAAAATTAGCTGTTTTGTACAGCTAAAAATAGCTGGATGCAAATGAGACCAGAAGTCACACCCATAAAATTTACAAGTGGCCACGCCCACTCTCACGAAACAAATAAGGTGGATAGTAGTAACAGAAGCAGGACACTGATCCTCAGCCAAAGCCAATCACCTTGGATGGGCATGATTCATCCAGATGCATCATGGGAGTTACTCACTGCTGAATATGAACACTGATTATCTTTAATGCACAAAACAATGCAACTTTTGTAAAAGGATTGTAAAAGTCAGAAATTTTATATTGTGTCCATAAAAAAACTTGTGTTGATTCATATATTGTGTCCATGTGTTTTTGTTCTTATATTCCAGTTTTAGACCAGTGAATCTCAGACCTGGTTTTCAAACAAATGACGGGTAAGAAACATGTATAAACACTGTATTATTATAATAATATAATTCAAATATAAAATGATTCAAATTAAATGATTTTATGATTAAAACAAAAAATCCTAAAATTAAGTGGTATAAACAAAAGTGAAACCGGATCAAGATCTGAATCACACCTAAAAGCTTGCGAATCAGAATTTTATCATGAAATCTGTACCGATACCCGGGCCTACAGAGTTGTGTCCCATTTCGCATGCATAAAACAAAAACACATAGTCTAGTCAAATGTCTCTTTCTTGTATAGGTGGGTGGCTCTTGGCCAAAATTAGCGGACAAGGTTTTATACAAATAGTCAAAAGTCTGGCTTTGCGAAAGTACCAGTGAAAAATTCCGTGGATGCAGGATTAAGGGAAGTGGTACTTTATGCCGATTTTTGCACATCCCCTTTTTTTTAATGTCTGAGGTTTGACTAGAGAAGGGTTTCTTTTTCTCATGGTCTCCATAAAGGGCAGATCCTCAACATTGTGATGCGTTGCCTAGATGTGACCTTTGAGCCTTTGAGTAGGAAGGAAAGTGGGAGAGCGGGGGATGGAGAAAAGGAATTGTTGACAGAAGAAGGACAACAGACTCAGCTTTCCCTCGGCGGATGGAATGATGGCTCAGCAGGATGAGTGGGTGTCAGAGTGGGATTAGAGCATCATCCATTTGTTCTCTTTTGTTTTTCCGCTCGCTCTCTATCCTTCCCCCTCTTTTTCCCATATGCCTGTCCTGCTTCGTCTCTCTTAGGGGAATTAGGATTTTCCAAATAAACACAAGTTAACGTTTACGTCTGCCAGTGAGATGGAGTAGCGCTTCATTAACCTTGCATTGTCTTTCCCTGGGTTGCACAGACAGGCTATTAAACAAGATCGCAGATTCTTCATGTGTCTACAAATGGAAAACCGAACCCTGCGTTGACAGACTACACAAACACACGTTCAAAACAGTGTAGGATCAAATGGCTTCAACTAATGTTTCTTTGTAGGTGTAAACCAAAGCTATAATTCAACTCAGACCTTGGACCACAGAACATCGATGTGGTAAAAAAAAGGCTGTAATATCATTATGACTGATCTTTTAGGCCGTTCATTGTTGTTACTGGGATTATGCAATAACGTTCCAGTGGATTTCTCATGAGTCATAATAAAACCATGCAGACCAAAAGATTTTCCACTTCTAAGAGCGCAGTCCAAACGGAGTATTAAAGTGGACAAAAATGTACAGATTTGTACAAAAATATTACAGTAAAAAGTTCAACAGAAAAGGACAAATTAAGAGATTACGATAACTATACTATATATTTCTCAGTTCTACTTTTGTTACATTATACTTAACTGATTCATACCATACTTCTGGTCTGGATTGAGAACTGTTCACTGAAGTCTCATATTTTGTCTCCTCAGCCATTCTGACGCTGGTGTCGCGCACAGATTGATATCACTGTTTCCGTGTAATGGGTTGAAGCTCCATTTTTAGACGGTCTATCATGTGTATCGTCCTGCATGGGTGACTCTATGAGCATGATATCTGACAAATAATGAAACACTCATGAGAATACTGACTGTAAGCTAAAAGAAATTCACCACAGCTCATTTAACTGTATATTACTATTCCACCAGAAACTCTGGCACTGCCGCATTGAAAGCAAGTCTACTTATTGAACTGCTATACTATATAAGTCTCAAATAATCAAGTCTTGAAAGTTAAGTTGTGTTCTTGCTAGGCCTCAAAATATGAGAAATAGTATGTAGTATAATCATGGTAATATTTGCATTTTGTATCCAAATGTTCACTTTCATATAGGACAATTGAGGATAATTCAATTATTTTAAATATTGAATTAAATTAACCACAGTTGGGCCCAAAGCATCTAAGACCACACTGAAAATCTGAGATGTATTGTTTTTAGGGATAATAATAATAATAATAATAATAATAATAATAAATGTAAATAAAAAAATCCCAAAATTAAATATTAAAATCATGCAAATATTTGCATTTTGTATCGAAATGTAATTTTTTAAATAAAGGATAATTAATTAAAATAAATTAAAATATATTAAAACGTATATAAATATAATAATAACATTACAACTAAAATGAAATAATTCAATCAAGCAATTATTTAATATATGTCTACTTTTAATACATACATATATACTCACACACACACACTGAATATATATATATATATATATATATATATATATACAATGAAGCATTAAAAAAACCCCCAGAAATTAAATATTGTAATCATGCAAATATCATGAAAAAATCTGAAACTTAAATATTAACTTCAATGTTTGACTCAAATTCTGCACCCTGTATTTTCAATGAAGGATTTTTATTTTTATTTTTAATTGGAACAAAAAATAAAAATCATGCAAATACACAATATAATATTACATAGTCCCTTTAGCACAATTTCCCCCGCTCTGCGTTAATATTAAATCAGTCAGTCATATTTCTCCAGTTGTGTCTTATTTGTCATCAGTCACCATTGGAAACTAGGACACACTAAATTGTGTAATAACAGACTTTAGCTTGTTCTCACGCACAAGTCGTGTCGGAGCCGTGCACGAGTTGCCCCCGCACCAGCCCTTAGCTCTGAGCGCTTGAGGAGTAAGAAAGCATTGATTTCTTTGCTATCAGTCTGAGAAAAGCCGTTTTCTTGCTGGAAACTAAAACTGAATTATTTATTTCCTCATTCAATTTTTATTGCGCTCTCCTGGTGGAAAAATAATGCTTCCTCAATTAGACGGTGTCTCTCCCCCACTATCCTGCTATCTTGCCTCTTTCTGCCGTGGCCTGACAGAGCCTGAGCGTCGGAAGTCATGGAGTGTGACAAAGAGCCACTCACGGAGAGGAGAATTAGATCATGTAATCTGAACTGCTGGCACTGGTGTAACTATAACTAACTGTATTACACACTGGCCATCTGTAGCCATTACGTTCTAGTGCTTGACACTGTACTAATGTCTAAACAGAGAAGGGAAAATGGCATTTGGAAGAGCAGGTTTATGGCCATAAACAATTATACAACAGTTAGTTCCAGTCCTCTAATTTGATTGGCAAAGCAGCGATCCTGTGCTAAATGTATATGAGGAATATTTTGGGTTGAATTCAATCGACAGGGCATGTTGATTACCATAAAAATTAGCAGGAATAATATTCATTTGTCATGGAAAGTCATTACTTTTTTACATTATTGATTTGATGTAATTTGTTTTGCATTTTTTTCTTTAGAAAAATATGCACCTCAAAAATGTTCTAAGAAAGACTATTAAGAAAGTGGGGTCCAGTATTATTTTGGTATTGTTTATATACTATTATAGGATTTATTAATATTTTAAATGAGCTTTTTAAAATATATATATTTTCAGTTTTTTATTTTAATTTTAGTTTAAATTTGAGTAAATTTGTTATGTGCTTTTGTCATTTTTATTTCTATTTATTTTATTTCAGTTTTAGTTTAAATAATCTTAGTACTCTAACTCCTTTATTTTAGTTTTTAGTAAATGTTTTATATTTGCATCTAATATCTAATATTTTATTTAACAAAATGCATGTAAACTTGAAAATTTAAAACCTTTTCTGTGTAAAGTGAAATCCAATTTTAAACTTAACGGTGTAAAAATGAGATATTTTAAACCCTAAAACGACTATACAACTGATCATTTGAAGATCTTTACAACTCAAATAATACATAAGATTTAAAAAAAGAATTAAAGTGTTTATATAAAATGATGTTATTTTATATATTTATGTTATTTTACTATCATTGTGATACTCTTATAGCTTTATTTATATTTTTTATTTAGTTTTTTTTATATATTTTTCGTTTTAATTTCAGTTAAACTTCAGTAATTTTGTTGTGTTTTTGCTTTTTTAAATAAGCCTACATAGTTTTTATGAATTTTTAAGTCAGATTTAGTTATTTTAGTACATCAACTTAAACTACATAAAAAGAGAAATTTTACTTTGGCAACATGGCCGAAATAAAGTAAGTTTAATTAAAAATATATATATTTTATTATACTTCAGTTAACATTTATTTTATCTCAAGTAACAAAAATTTTTATACATTTTTGTGGTTTTACTTTTAGTTTTATTTATCTATAACAACAATGCATTGAACCCGAAATATTCCTTATCAACTTTATTTATAGAACTGTCATATAAAAGCAATTTGTGACCCTGGAGCACAAAAGCAGTCTTAAGTCGCTGGGGTATATTTGTAGCAATAGCCAACAATACATTGTATTGGTCAAAATTATAGATTTTTCTTTTATGCCAAAATCATTAGGACATTAAGTAAAGATCAAGTTCCATAGAGATATTTTGTAAATGTCCTACTGTAAATATATCAAAACTTGATTTTTGATTAGTAATATGCATTGCTAAGAACTTCATTTGGACAACTTTAAATGCGATTTTCTCAAGATTTAGATTTTTTTGCACCCTCAGATTCCAGATTTTATGTGTATCTCGGCCAAATATGGTCCTATCATAACAAACCATACACCAATGGAAAGATTATTTATTCAGCTTTGAGATGGTGTATAAATCTAAATTTCAAAAAATTGACCCTTATGACTGGTTTTGTGGTCCAGGGTCACATATTACCTGTGGCCGACTCACAGCTGCACGAGATACAGCACTACAGCATTATTGCCAGTGTGATATTGCTTAAACAAAAATATTTAAATCAGGATGTCAGGTGCCTCTGGGTAGAGGGGGTAGAATAAAAACAGAAAGGCATTGTGGGTGGATGGTGAAGGATACAGAGCGAGAGAGAGAGTTTGTCTGCTCACCCCCCTGGTTTAGACAAAGCTCTCCTGGTGTCCTCTGCATTCAAACCTGGCTACAAGAACTGATGGGTGATCACAGCCAGAGCGGCCTCTTTGACCCCCGCAGGTGCTTGGGTGATGTGGTCAGGTGTGCATAACAGCACAAAAATGAAGCAGCTTGATGAGAGAGAGAGAGAGAAGGTGGGAATGAAGCAATGGCTAATGGCGACTAAGAAACAGCAGCGGGCTCTCCAGGCAAGAGATGAAATACTTGCAATTCTGCCTGGTCCCTGGGCTGCAGGCCTACACTCTATTTATATGGAAATGAGTTTGTCTTTGCTAAGGTGTGGATGGAGAGAGAGAGGGAGAGAGGAAGGGGAGAAGGGGAATGAGATCAGAGTTGGTCGCAGTGCTTTTTCTTCACTTGTCATTTAAGAGAATTTTAGAATATGAAATTCTAGAACATTCGAAATGCTTTTAACTTCTGCAGTGCGACAGAATGTAAAGTTAATAGTGGAACAATATAAAAAAGGAAATCATTTTGACCTGCATTTTTAAATATTTTTTGTATACATTTATTTGAAATAATTTGACAATTTATGTATGTATATATATATATATATATATATATATATGTGTGTGTGTGTGTTTAATATATTAACAATTTAAACATTAATATTTTATGTTAACAGTTTAAAAGTTTTAAAAACAAAATACGCACCAATAAATTGTGTATGATATATGTATGATTATTAAGAAAGTAGGGTCAATGTGATACTTTTTCATGTACCCGAATTTTACTGGATTTTAAAAAAAGTTTACCATGTTATTACTAATAGACAATATTATTATTTTGTATTTATCAGTAGAAAATAACAGTTGTTTTAGCAAAGAAAGTTATTACATTTTGATCTAAGATTATGAAATTAAAATTTTAATTAAAATAATTTTAATAAATACACATTTTTATTGTATTATTTATTTTGTATTTGTATTGTTGTATTTGTATATAATTTTATTTGTATTATTTTATTAATACAAATCTTCATTTGAAGTGTCGAATTACTTTCAAAAGGTGGTTTCATCTATTTTAATCGCTATCATACACATGGTACACACAGTTTATATCTGAACTATAAACTTTTATCCCAGTACTTCTGTGATTACAGACTACAGCTGCTCTCTTTAGGTCAATGGCAGCGTGAACGCAAATTTAAATGTTCAAATCGCACTGGTGTGATCGTATGCTGCACGGACGAACAAGTGATCACAACATTGATCGCATACGTCAAAGGTTGAGGAATGAAACAGACGAATCATTGTAATTTAGGAATAGAATCACGTTGGTGTTTGAATCGTGTTCGCGATTTTTAGCGCTCTATTAAATTAAAGTGCTTTGTCATGTTGGTGGTGACACCTCTCTTGCAACATGTTTAGATATCACAGATATTATACTTAGCTTTTTTGGCTTCTGATCGCAAATGTAGCCAAACTTTGGAGCGCTTAGATTAGCGAGCAAGGTCCTGGCAGATCGCTAGGACCGGTCCTCACAGATGAAGAAAAAAACCCCGCATAGGAATCGATAGGCGGAATCAAAATTTTCATTTGACAACAAGTGTCCGATACCTGACTTTAAGTATCCGATTCTGGAATCGGAATCGATTTTCGATTCCTAACCCTACTCTTGATGAACCAACCAACCCCCAACGTCCCTCACCTCCAGGCCTCAGATCAACAGCAGCACTGCTGGAAAATTAGCAGATGTTCAACAGACCCTTCATTCCAGATCAGTCCATTTGCAGTGAGCTCCAGAGCCCGCCGAGTCTTGCTGGAGCGTTCATGGCCAGCTGCTCCTCTGTGATGCCCAGGGCTTTGCTAATACCAATGCTAATGCCCACACTCTTTTCATACAATCAAGCTTAGTCATGACACCAGGACCCACAAGACCACAATGGTTCAGTCACGAGACGGTGAAGGTCAGTCACGCTAGGACTGAGGGGGAACACATGATTTAGGAGTCATTAACTATGTTCCAAATCCTAGTGAGCTGCCTTGTAGTCTATATAGACAGCTGCCTCCAAAAGAAACATCCTAAACAGAACCTCAGTGACTTATTTGGAATGTTCAATATAAAATGTATGTTCAAAGATATTGTAATAAATTAATAATTAAAAAATATTTATAATAATACATTTAAAAAATATTAATGATTGAATGATGAAAATATGTGTTCAATAAAAATATAAAAATCACTTAAAATTATATAGAATTATATAGATATAATAATAATAGGACACTTACACAGCTATTAAAAGGTGGAAACATTTACTGATGCTCAAGAAGGCAACACAATGTATTAAGAGCCAGAGGGTGTAAACTTTTGAACAGGATGATGATGTGTAAATTTTTCTTATTTTGTTTAAAGATCTTTTTTTTCATTTGGTACTGCACTTAAGAAGCTACATAAATACTTAAGGGTGTATTCACACCTGTCTTGTTTGGTTCAATTGAATCAAACTCAAGTTCGTTCCCCCCCCTTGGTGCGGATCTTTTGGGCAGGTGTGAATACAGCAATTGCACTCGGGTGCGGACCAAACAACCGCACCGAGACCCAGCTGAAGAGGTGGTCTCGGTCCGCTTCCAAACGAACTCTGGTACAGTTGAATGGATGAACCAATGAATGGATGACCTTAAGCTCACGTGTGGTTTTGTTTACAGTTTCTGGTTCACTTGCAAAAAGGGCAGTGTGAAAGCGAACCGCACCAAACTAAAAAAATCAACATTTTATTTGGTCCAGACCAAAGCAAGTCGACTAGTGGACTTTCCTGGTGTGAATACACCCTAAATGTTTCCCAGAAGACAAAATATGTACAATTTACCCTACTCATCCAATTCAAAAAGTTTACACACCCTAGCTCTTAATGCATTGTGTTGCCTTCTTGAGCATCAGTAAATGTTTTCACCTTATATAATAGTTATGTATGAGTCCCCCAATTGTCCTCCATGTGAAAAGATGGATCTCAAAATCATACAGTCACTGTTGGAAAGGGTTCAAATATGCAGAAAATGTTGGAAAACCAAAGAATGTGCAGGAGCTGGAGGATGTTTCTGAAGAACAGCCGGCAGTTGAACTGCTCAGGACCCATGAGGGACTCATGAACAACTATCACAAAACAGAAAGACAGTCGTGGATCATCCAGGAAACGACACAGTATTAAGTAAACTTTTGAATGGGGTCATTTTTATAAATTCAGTTATTATTTTGTCTTGTGGAGAATATATAAACATCTGTTATGTGAAATAGCTTATTCAGCACAGTACTAAATAAAATTATTAACGTTTTGCACATTCTGCAAGGGGTATGTAAACTTATGAGCATAACTGTGTGTGTGTGTGTGTGTGTGTGTGTATATATATATATATATATATATATACATATATTTAAATGTTTTACTTTTCAATTTGCAAAACGAACCGCCTTGGACGTATCTTAGAAAGCTAAATGGAAGCAGCTCACTGGGTTTGGAAAAAAACTAAAATCATGCAGTTGAGTTTGGGTTTGAGTAAACACGACAAAGAAGGCTTGTCTGGGGCTCCAGAGTTTAAATGTCCTCAGGGTGGTCTCTGAGTTATTGTCTGTTCGTGGAACATGGTTTGTCTTGTGCACTGCCTCATAATCTGTGCCTCAATGCCTCGTTGAAATGGTGGAAGTGTTTGTTTTTGCTCTGCGAAAAAGTCTCGTTTTTTTATGCGAGGACAGGATCTTTCTTGTGCTGATCCTGTTTCTACTGCTATGGAGATGGTATTGGTGGAAGTTACTCTCTCACCCTGATCTCAGAATGGTTTTGAGATTACCTTCACAATGGCTCTTGTTTGGGTTCATCTGGAGAGGCTGTTCTCGGATCAGCGTAGAAGAGATGAGCTTTCCGCGGCCATGGAGACATACAGTATGTGACATTCTGGATTAACAAAGAGTAAACACACACAAGACATGTGTTGAACAAGAGTGAGAAACGAGACCACACAGGAATTCAAAAAGCTTTGATACTATGCTATGTTTATTTTGTACTACATTCAGTCCTTTTACTGTACTGGAGGTCTTTATTTTGACATGTTTAGATAAAAACAGCACATGTATCAGACCCAGATCTAGCATGCTTTGATTGAGAAATCAGTTGTGTGGGGACCATCCAGCCAAGCAACTTAATAAACATATAAAGTAACGTCTTAATGACAACATAAAACTTTATGTGAGGATTAGTTTTACAGTTAGGGGATACAATGTATTTACCTCATTATAAAAGTGAAGCCACCGTAAAGTCCATGATGGCAGAAAAAGGTGTGTTTAATGTAAAACACGACCAGAAAACAAGTTGAAAACCTGATGGTTAAACACATTTTAAGCGTTTTGACAGTTAACATATTGACAACGAAATCAAAGTTATTATTCTGTGCACTTGCGTTATTGGGATGTACTGTGTGTGTGTGTGTGTGTGTGCGCATGTGAGTGTACCTGAGCTGAGATGAAGTATCGCTTCATGACTGTAGTTTAAAGTTAATTACTGTTTTAATACACGGGTTACTACCGTCTACACTAAAGGTGAGTAACACGCCAAACCTAGAGTGACCAGAAACCGGATGCGACCTCTTATGAGGCTGCTGTAAGCACGCGACAGCGGCTAGTGAGGAACACATGCTTTTTTTTAACGGTCACAACACGACACAGGTATTCATGTTTTAAATATATTCCCCGTAAAATTTTGTACTCATGAAAATGTATGTAAATGAACCAGCGTAACTGCAACCAGCTTTTTGAGTCAATGGATCTTTACCTCAAGGAATTTCTGTCCGAGACGCCGTACGATTTTGAGGTAGGCCTAAATAGGAACGCGTAAACTGGTTTGGTTAGCAATGTAATTATGCGCTGATAATATTCTGTGTTTTGTATCATGTCTTTCCCCCAATTTCTGAATTTCTTACCTTAGTTATTCACACTTTTAAAGCAGTTTTGTTAGTGTCCTAAACACGAACAAAATGTACTTTTAGCAAATGTACATATTTAAAACATACAGCCTTTCTCTTCTGGGAAGTATTGACAACTTGTTTTTTATGCATACACCTTTAACCAAAACAAATGCTTTTTGTCTGCTTCCCCAACAATACTGCAGTCTTATATGATAAAACGTTTGATATCATGAGCTTGAGTGTTTTTGTATGGTTTTGCCGGGCTGTGATGTAAATTAAAGGATAAAGGCTATTTTAAAACTGTAACCAGCCCTTTGATGTCTTGCACCAGCTATTTTAATAGGAAATATGGCAGATATCTGAAAGATGCCCCGCTTTGTGCCTGACAGGCTGATCGGTCTTGCAGGCTCAGTAAGATTAGGGTTAGGGCCTCGACAGCCTGTCAGACTCAAAGCGGGACACCATCCCTCAATGGGCGGAAATTTGTCAGCAGAGATTTCTGTTTTAAACAATGTCAGTGGTATTTTAACTCTATGTGGCTCAATTGAGGATTCTGTGGCCTCTCTAAGGCACAAACATGGTTTATTTCTCTCTTCAGAAATCAATATACTTGTTCATCATGTAATTTTTGGGCTTTGAATATTTTTAATAGTTATCTGAAGTCACTTTCCGTGCGTATATCAATTTCAGATAGGATTTGCCATATGAATGCAATCTTTATTATTGATCAGATGGTCAATATTAAACTACCATGGAAAGAGAATGCACAACGACATCAAATACACAGGCTATTAGAGCCCTTGGGGTGTTGAAGCATCTCTGTTTAAAATAAGAACTATTCCTGATTTCAACCCCAGTATTTGTCATGGAAACAGTCAGTGTGACACATCAATATCTGTAAGTGTGTTTGTATCTGCACTGTCCTCCTATTCTGCTGCCCCGGTTCTCCCTGGAAAAGCTGGTTTCTCATTCATATTCCGGTGGAATCCTCTGGCAGTGAGGCTGCAGACGCTCTCAGAGCAGGCGTGGTCACATGGGCAAAGGATGAGGGATGAAGACAAGAGGAGGACTGGGGGAGGGATGGAGAGGGGATGAGATGCTCGAAACGGAAAAGAAACGGACAGGGTCAATAAAAAAGATGGATTAGAGAAAACAAAGATGGATAGCTGAATGGGAATGGTAGAAGGAAGAGGAATACAATAGGGTTGCATGATTAATCGAAATAAATCCGCATTGGCTTAGTGCCATTATCAAATCACAGAGGCTGTGATTTAATTAAATAAATACATGCACTGTCTGTTTTTTAAAATGAAGTGTGGCACTGTGTTCTTTTACACGTAAGCAGCTCATGATCCTGGGCTTTCAGGATCTCAGAGCAGATTGGTTCAAACGCCATCATATAGTTGCTTACACCGTGAAATGTGAAAATATAACATATGCTAACCATCTTCCCAGACTTTTAATTTAAGTGCTTTTGTTAACAAAATAGGAAAACCTCAAATGTCAAATGTTTACTGTTTAACATTTGAAAATTAAGAAATTAAGACAGCCATAAATATAGTACTGTAATTTTATAGTTGTACTGTACTTGTACATTTGTATAATTCTTCTTTCTTATGCTGTTTTACTGTCTTATTTCTTATTTGGTTTATTTTTTTAGTAATAATAATAATACACATTATTATTATTATTAGTAGTAGTAGTAGTATTATTGTTGTTATTATTATTATTACTCTTCAGGTCGCATACTTCTGGTGCAGTTGCACCAGCCAAGCAACTGCTATTGAGCTGAACGGAAAAGCTAATGGTTCACTTTTTCCAGGTATTGGATACCTCCTTGTTTGGACTCATGGGCAGCGGAGGCTTCGCATGCTAACCTCAAGCTCAGGCTAGTGCACCATTAAGCCCCGAACGATCGCTTATTCTGTGTTTCTCTCTATATTTTCCATCTCTTCCCCCTCTCTCCTACTCGCTCTCCCCCTCCCGTCGGCTGTCAGAGAGATGTGTGTGGGCAGCATTGTGATAGGAATAGATGTTCCCCTAAGCGAGACCTGCAAAAGCCATTTGAAATCTGCTTGATGGAAAACAGTAGGTAAGAGAGTGGGCTGCTTGCTTTTCTGCGCTCTCTCCCTCTCTTTTTAACTCTCTCTCTCTCTCTCTCTCTCCCCCTCTGTCTGTTGTTCCCTCCTGTTCCCCCTCTCCCACCTCTTTTCCTTTCTTTTGCCGTCCTCTTTTTTTTACCCTCTCTCTCCTCCCTGCACTCTGCCACTTAAAGCGTTCCTCCATCTCAGGTGGCACTTCCCCCTCCGCCACCCCATTTGCTTGCCCTTTCTCTGTCTATCACACACACTCCCCACCTCCTCCTTTCTCCTCTGTTTTTCTTTCACTTTCTTTTCTTTTTTATCTGGGCATGCATTCCTTTCCACCCACACTCGACATACTCTCTAAATGATTCCAAGTGTCTGGGCCCCAAGCCTCCTTGAACAGACGTGCATACACATACACACAATGCTTAAAAGAAAACTTTCTAGTATTAACCCCATTTACAACAATCATTTGCTTCACACCATCCGTTCAGAACTGATAGTATTGCCCAGAGAAACATTTATTGCTTGGTGGTTGATCCTTCAAAGCTCATGAAACTTAATGGGTCCTTAAATGAAAATTTAGTTTAGTATTTGGTCTTTTATTTATTTTTTTTACTTTTGAATAAACATTGGACCCCATTGACTTTCACTGTGTGAACAAATTTTTTTTTAAAAACTTGGTGTTCCACAGATGAAAGAAGGTCATACAGGTTTGGAATGACATACTACCCCTTTAACTTAACTGGAGTACTGGACCACTGATCAAATTCATAACTTGAATGCACTGCATAAAAGTCCACCTGTGGATATAATACACTCACGTGCAAAATTATATTTCATGTTAGGTTTCTGATTTGCTATGTTTGAGATCTAGGGCTTAGGCCTGTTTCTTCCGAAACCAAAACTGTCTACACACATTCATTTTTTTAATACTTTTGTTTTAGTTAAGAGCATTTTTGATGGTTAATAAAATTGTATAGCTCTATTTTCAGATGTTATAGCTATGATCTCAGATGTTTCTCCTAGAATTCCATGGGAAAAATAAAAAAGAATAAGATAGTTGTTGATGTAGAGAATAGAGCTATAACATAATTTTTTGATATCCTTTTATTAGCATCTAAAATGCTCCTTACTAGAACAAAAACACAAGCAGTGCTATGAAATTAAGAAATTCTTGAGTTCATTTTTAGAAATCGTACTGGATGCAAATCAAATCACAGCACATATAAGACATAATTTAGATGTTTTTTGAGGAAAAAAAAGAGAGATCTCAATGATGTTTTACAATGTTTCTGAAAAATGTTTGTGATTATTTGGGTCTTTTTCTCCGAAGAATGTCTGAACCAGGAGACTTAAGCAAGTGTCCATTTGCTCTCCATTTAAAGAAAAAAAATATATATATTTTTTTAAATGGGTGAGGACATAGAACCCTGAGGACAGTGATTGAAAGGATGTTTTTTAAGAACTCAACTCTCAGACACCCTCCACAGCGCCGTCTCCATTTAATGAGGTCACTACAGGTCATAGCAACTTACGGCTACATTTTAGAAATGATGTTTTGGGCCATTTTATTGATAGTGAGAGTGAAGATATAATAGGAAACATTGGGGTGAAGAAGAATGGAGCGAGACAGACCAGGTTCAAACCCACGTAGGCTGATGAAATGAAATTCAGATGCAGTGGCTATGTTTGGAAATGGTATACTTAATGTATATGGCACAATATACACTGAATACTGACTAGTATTATATTAAGACGATGTGCAAAATATGATGTCTGTAGTAAGCAATGGTAAACATTTAAAACAATAATCTGCTACATGAGCTCATTAAGTGCCTGTTTAATTCAGCAAGGGCTTGCAATTATTGTCCTGTAAATAAAAGCAATTGTTTAACATTTTTAGCCAAGTTTTATATTAAAATGTATTAACTTTTGGCAGTCTAATTAAACTCTAGCTCAAAAATGGTAGCATTTGGTAGTTTTCCGCCAATCTGGAGCGAGACAGACCAGGTTCAAACCCACGTAGGCTGATGAAATGAAATTCAGATGCAGTGGCTATGTTTGGAAATGGTATACTTAATGTATATGGCACAATATACACTGAATACTGACTAGTATTATATTAAGACGATGTGCAAAATATGATGTCTGTAGTAAGCAATGGTAAACATTTAAAACAATAATCTGCTACATGAGCTCATTAAGTGCCTGTTTAATTCAGCAAGGGCTTGCAATTATTGTCCTGTAAATAAAAGCAATTGTTTAACATTTTTAGCCAAGTTTTATATTAACTTTTGGCAGTCTAATTAAACTCTAGCTCAAAAATGGTAGCATTTGGTAGTTTTCCGCCAATGTCTTCTTTTACTCTCATGTTCAGTTTGTGCTCTTTTTGTATTTTCTTGCTGTTGCATCATTGTTCTTTCATATGCTTTCTCACACAGTTCTTTCATTTCCTTTCATTTTTTTCAGATTTTCATCAATAATTGAGATCTTGAAGTTGCCTTGAATAATGCAAAACACATTGCTAACCATACAGTACATGCTCTGAGTCTATAATTTAAGCTGCAAAGGTCTTTGTTATGAACTATTAAGAGGACACTCAGTACCACCCTGTTTTGCGTAAACAAAAATGCTTCTTCAAACCCTCGTCTTTATTTTCTTTCCCCTTTCTACTTGTGTTTTCTTGTCCCCTTTCACACGAAATTCAATTTTCGCTCCCTCTGTCTGTCACCGAGATTACATGCGTTTGTGACAGAGTCCTTTTGGTTGAAAGAAACAACACAGAAACACATTTTTTTCAGATTTTCATCAATAATTGAGATCTTGAAGTTGCCTTGAATAATGCAAAACACATTGCTAACCATACAGTACATGCTCTGAGTCTATAATTTAAGCTGCAAAGGTCTTTGTTATGAACTATTAAGAGGACACTCAGTACCACCCTGTTTTGCGTAAACAAAAATGCTTCTTCAAACCCTCGTCTTTATTTTCTTTCCCCTTTCTACTTGTGTTTTCTTGTCCCCTTTCTACTTGTGTTTTCTTGTCCCCTTTCACACGAAATTCAATTTTCGCTCCCTCTGTCTGTCACCGAGATTACATGCGTTTGTGACAGAGTCCTTTTGGTTGAAAGAAACAACACAGAAACTGGGATAAGCACCAGTGCCTGACAGAGGATTTTGCTTACGATCTCCATGCTCCACAATGAATCCTACAATCACACAAAGTAATCCCATCTCCTTACGAGTCAAAGCATTCTGAGCGTTTTGTGCATTGCGGCAACGTTTTCTTCATTTCAGAAAACCTTGCATTCCTTGACACTTGCTCAGGTTTTTGTTCTGGATGAAAACAGTGTTATGAGTCAAAGGCTGATTTGTTATATATTTATATATATATATATACCTTTGAACAAAAACCTTTCAATCAAAGGCTGATTTGTTTTTATATATATATATAAAAAAATTGCTAAAATTAGCTTGCAAGGTGCTGTAATTAAGTTCTTTCATTGTACATCAATTTGCTTTTCTATAAATGTCCTCTGGTAATATTGGCTCTGCGCTGGTTTGTGAAGTAACATGACTAAATTAAGGTATTGAATTTCATGGTTGTGATTAGACATCAACAGTCAGCTCAAAATGATCATGTTTCAATGACACAATCAAAGTGCTGTTTGGAAGTCTGTCCGCATTGTATGTATTAACTTTTGGCAGTCTAATTAAACTCTAGCTCAAAAATGGTAGCATTTGGTAGTTTTCCGCCAATGTCTTCTTTTACTCTCATGTTCAGTTTGTGCTCTTTTTGTATTTTCTTGCTGTTGCATCATTGTTCTTTCATATGCTTTCTCACACAGTTCTTTCATTTCCTTTCATTTTTTTCAGATTTTCATCAATAATTGAGATCTTGAAGTTGCCTTGAATAATGCAAAACACATTGCTAACCATACAGTACATGCTCTGAGTCTATAATTTAAGCTGCAAAGGTCTTTGTTATGAACTATTAAGAGGACACTCAGTACCACCCTGTTTTGCGTAAACAAAAATGCTTCTTCAAACCCTCGTCTTTATTTTCTTTCCCCTTTCTACTTGTGTTTTCTTGTCCCCTTTCACACGAAATTCAATTTTCGCTCCCTCTGTCTGTCACCGAGATTACATGCGTTTGTGACAGAGTCCTTTTGGTTGAAAGAAACAACACAGAAACAGGGATAAGCACCAGTGCCTGACAGAGGATTTTGCTTACGATCTCCATGCTCCACAATGAATCCTACAATCACACAAAGTAATCCCATCTCCTTACGAGTCAAAGCATTCTGAGCGTTTTGTGCATTGCGGCAACGTTTTCTTCATTTCAGAAAACCTTGCATTCCTTGACACTTGCTCAGGTTTTTGTTCTGGATGAAAACAGTGTTATGAGTCAAAGGCTGATTTGTTATATATTTATATATATATATATACCTTTGAACAAAAACCTTTCAATCAAAGGCTGATTTGTTTTTATATATATATATATAAAAAAAATTGCTAAAATTAGCTTGCAAGGTGCTGTAATTAAGTTCTTTCATTGTACATCAATTTGCTTTTCTATAAATGTCCTCTGGTAATATTGGCTCTGCACTGGTTTGTGAAGTAACATGACTAAATTAAGGTATTGAATTTCATGGTTGTGATTAGATCCCCTTTCTACTTGTGTTTTCTTGTCCCCTTTCACACGAAATTCAATTTTCGCTCCCTCTGTCTGTCACCGAGATTACATGCGTTTGTGACAGAGTCCTTTTGGTTGAAAGAAACAACACAGAAACTGGGATAAGCACCAGTGCCTGACAGAGGATTTTGCTTACGATCTCCATGCTCCACAATGAATCCTACAATCACACAAAGTAATCCCATCTCCTTACGAGTCAAAGCATTCTGAGCGTTTTGTGCATTGCGGCAACGTTTTCTTCATTTCAGAAAACCTTGCATTCCTTGACACTTGCTCAGGTTTTTGTTCTGGATGAAAACAGTGTTATGAGTCAAAGGCTGATTTGTTATATATTTATATATATATATATACCTTTGAACAAAAACCTTTCAATCAAAGGCTGATTTGTTTTTATATATATATATAAAAAAATTGCTAAAATTAGCTTGCAAGGTGCTGTAATTAAGTTCTTTCATTGTACATCAATTTGCTTTTCTATAAATGTCCTCTGGTAATATTGGCTCTGCGCTGGTTTGTGAAGTAACATGACTAAATTAAGGTATTGAATTTCATGGTTGTGATTAGACATCAACAGTCAGCTCAAAATGATCATGTTTCAATGACACAATCAAAGTGCTGTTTGGAAGTCTGTCCGCATTGTATGTCAGCATCTTGAGATATCAACTGTAACCTCAACCCTACAAACTTGGGATATGTTTCCCAAACGCATTGTAAAATTGCAGAAATCATTGAAACCAGTGAGCTATGGGATTACACTGGTTTTGGGAAATGCAGCCTTGAACATATTTATTTCAGAACCCATTTTAATAGATTATAGCATTCACATTGTCAGTGTAACAGCATAACAGAAGCAGCTCTGTAAGTACAGTTTTGGCTTTACACCTGTTTTTATTGCACTGAACTCAGTTGAAAATGCTTAAAGTTTAAGGGTGCTTTCACACCACCTGGCCCGTTGTTTCCCCCCTTAGCTCGGTTCGTTTGGGCATATGTGAACACGCCAAAACAATCAGTCCGAGATCGCCTGAACGAGGTGGTCTCGGCTCGATTGAAAACGAACTCTGGAGCGGTTCGGTTGTAGTGAGAAAGCAATCCGATCTAACGGACCAACGGACCAGGCTATATCACAATGTATGATGGGTAATTACGTAAGTTCCGTGAAAAGCATTATCTTTGTTATTTTGCTAATACCTCAAAATGAACCTGTGAATGTCTGCGGGTGAGCATGTCTTAGCCAACCAAAATCAAAGCGCGCTTTTTCATTTTATAATGCCGTCTTACTGCTCTTCTTCGTAGTAGGTGCATTTTTAGCTCCCTCCTATATCGCCACTGGCCAGATTCCCAGCCTGTGTACTCTGGCAGAGTGGCCTTGAAGCGTCAGCCGCTTCCTTGCAAAAGTAGCAGCCAAAACTGTTAGTCACCAGCCCCGCAGTGACACAGTGATGGCTGAAAAGGCCTGGGGCCAGGCCTGAAGAGGTGGCTGCTCGACTGTATGTGTGCGGCTGATTTCCGGAGGAGGGAGCTTGGCACGCCGAACACCTATATCAACATTTTTCAGAAGCTGGGATGTGAGCAATGAGGGGTTTTCAGCACCGGCTTCTCCTGTAAAGGCTGACGAGGTGACAATGAGTCACTCCGCGGTGCCCCGGACGAGTCTAAGCTTCCAACGCCCTACTCGGCCGTTGCTTTGAAACCCAACCCGCATATGATGTGGGTGCTTTGTAACTGCATATCCGCTGTGATGCGTTTTGACACAGTGAATCTGAGAAGCGGGGCAACATGTAATGCAATGAAGCTGTGTCAACGAAGCCGAAGGAACATCGTCGAATGGAGGTGCAGGGCAGGTTTGTTATGACACCAAACAAGGGGTCCTCTGGAAAAACAGATAAAAAATGGAAACCAGAGACGAGGAAGTGCACAAACGAAGAATAAATAACATCCAGCTGCTAGAATAATATCCACCTATAAATTCTCAGCGCTGTCTTGCTAACTAATTTATGTTAGCAATAATACAGAACTGGCATGAATGGTCAGTCTGAAAAAGGTCGCTTTTCAAAACACAATGGTTCATTGTCAAGCAAATTCATATTATCTAGTTTGATGTAGCTTTCATGTAACATACTTTACTTTAAGAACATACTTTAGTCTTTGAATATTTAAAACAATTAATTCTGTTCACTAACAGTCCAGATACAGAAATTTATTAAATGAAATCGGCATAATAACTTTCGTATTAAATGTATTTAAATTGACAAATTATTTATTCAGAATTTATAAAAAAAAAAAATGCAAAAATCACATACTTATATGTGTTAAGATACAATTTTATATGTAGATATTTAATCTTTATAAAATATTTATTCATATACAGTAAAAGAAGAAAAGATTCCTCCACACTCAAAAAATAAGCCTTTTTAAAGATTGACACAATTTAATTAATAGTAAAATTACATCAAATTTAATTTAATAATCCTTACGTTTTTTAATTGAAAAATGGAACAATCCTAAATTATTCAATTACAATACATAAGGATTATTCAGTTCAATTTGATGGAATTTTACTGTTAATTAAATTGTGTAAATCCTAAAAAAAATTCTTAATAAAAAAAATAAAATAAATTATGAGTGCATAAAAACGCAGATGCACGTACATGCCAATAAGAGGTTTGTAATCTGGGTCTGTATAAAAGTTTGTGTTTGAACTGGTTTTGAGGATGGCACACTTAGTATTGCTCAAGGATCTTACTTACATGTTTGCTGAGTGTGACGAAAGGAAAGATTGTGCAGAAGACCCTTACATGGATATGGTTTGGCTGTGTTTTATGTAAATGACTAACCTCAGGCTCATGGCCGCTCATTTAGAATATTTCAGATTCATTAACATTAAAACAAGGTTGAGAACAAATTCATGTGTGCATGCATGTTGAAAAATGGAACAATCCTAAATTATTCAATTACAATACATAAGGATTATTCAGTTCAATTTGATGGAATTTTACTGTTAATTAAATTGTGTAAATCCTAAAAAAAATTCTTAATAAAAAAAAAAAAAAAAAAATTATGAGTGCATAAAAACGCAGATGCACGTACATGCCAATAAGAGGTCTGTAATCTGGGTCTGTATAAAAGTTTGTGTTTGAACTGGTTTTGAGGATGGCACACTTAGTATTGCTCAAGGATCTTACTTACATGTTTGCTGAGTGTGACGAAAGGAAAGATTGTGCAGAAGACCCTTACATGGATATGGTTTGGCTGTGTTTTATGTAAATGACTAACCTCAGGCTCATGGCCGCTCATTTAGAATATTTCAGATTCATTAACATTAAAACAAGGTTGAGAACAAATTCATGTGTGCATGCATGTGTTGCGAATTAGGCAAAAATTGTTCATGAAAAGTTCTCCTGTGCGTATTAAGATGAATAATCTATGCAATTGTTAGTGAATAAGACCCAGCGTTTTTAAGGTAATTACAAAACCAAACATGCCAACTCGAGCCCTTATTTTTATTGCGTATTTACAACTTCACACTGCCGTCAGATATCCAAATGTGGGTAAATTAGTGGGACAGTGTATAATGACTTTCATGAGGGTTTGTTTAAGGTCAGGACCCTTGTGTGTGTTGACACAGCTGCTGTGGAGGCACCGTGGAAGAAAGACACGAGGAAGTTTATGTAAAGCGTGCCGGAGCGCAGGGTCAGGGTCAGGGCCAATCATGGCATGTATGTGTTTGTGCATTAAATGTGAATTCTGGCATTTTAGCTCATTCACAACAGACATATTGGCCTCCTGGATTTAGTATCTCTGTTGCATTAGCAAAGTAGGGTGGATAAGGTTATGTTTTATGTTTTATGATGGGGGTAGGGCGGTTGCTACCTGCATTTCAAGGCTCCTTTGTCCAGATTCATCTCTCAACATGGCCCTCAGTGCTGTCACTGGAGCAGTGCCTGTCTGTAGCGTTACAAACTAAAGAAGGAAAGTTAGGATTGCGTGCTCTTCAGTTCTTGAGCTCAACCACTAGTGACCTTTGTCCTTCACAGACTTCCTGTAGGTGTGTGTATTAGAATATCTAGTGTCTGACATACAAAATAACCACAAAGTGGGTCATGCATTAGATGGAATTCTGAATTTTCTTTGCTAACTTTTTGTTTGCACACCAAATTTTTACAAAGGTAAAGAGTTTTGTTTTACTTTGCATTACTGTTAGATCATTTTAGTGCTCTGGATTCCAAATTTTAATCACACAATATTTGTTTGTAAGTCTTTAACTTTAAAAAGCAGAAATCGATATCTTAAATCTACAAATCTTCAATGGCAGTAATTTCACTTCTGTTACTGAGCATCCAAAATGCTAATTACGCAACTGTTCCTACACAGGTAGCCATTCAGACTCCATCATATCAATCTTAACAGCAGGCCGTCCAGCGATCTATTCAGATATATCAAGAATCTATGTGACACACTGTAATTATCTGTTAACTTTAAACTTTATGATGCTCAATCGTCTTCTCCGCTCCACCCATGGAGCTGGATTAGCATCTAGATGTCACAACATGACGGGGCTCACCTACGTGAAATGGTCCATGAAGACACGTCCTGTATCTACTGATCACTTTGGCTCGATTGACATTTCAGTCCCTTTGTCTGTGACTGACTACGTGATGACATTTGGATAAATGGAGCTGGCTTTGCATTAGGTGACTGGGAATATGCAATCGTTTCACAGCACTGCACTTTTAGTGCAGTCCACTGCAACTAAAGCAAAATTCAGTTTTGAAAAGACAGACAGTATTAATAATAAATATTTTTTTTACTTTTATTCTACAATATTCTGCAGTAAGTACGTCTTATATTGGTACCGAGACATTCAAATCCCTACTGCCTTTTCAGTGTCAGTTGAACTTGCTTTGAACCACTACCCTCTTAAGGAAAAAGCAATATCATGTTTATCTGTGTAATCTCGGTGTTCACACTTTGTGTATGTGTGAGTTCAACACACTCCCAGTGTTTTCACCTTTCGTTGAATTCACTGTACGTCCTTGCTTGGAGATACTGCTGTGTCATGTGACCACTGATAGATGGTGAGGAGAAATGGGAGATACCCAATGTCAGATGTGATATACATGTTAAACATTACATATATTAAATCAATAATTTGGATAAATTCTGTTTATTCCTTGGTCCTTACTTTTGACAGGAATTAAAGCTAGGCATTGCAACTACAATGTGGACTGTACTGTTGTTTAACAACATACCGATTGTTCGGCTGATGAAACGTCTTTCTGAAAAAAAATTAAAATATTTTTTTTTTCATAAAACTCCATAAAACAATTTTATGGAAATTAAGCGATCTAGGACCTTTATACAGTGCGTGCCATTTTAAGCCTCGTTTTCACCAGCGTTAAAATCAGTATGGCTCTATCCTGATTAAAATCTTTTTACTCAGACTTTTAAAGAACATCCTGGAAACTATTTTTGATATAATTAAAGTAAATGAGCGCTGGGACTGTCATGATGGTCTTATTTAGAATGTTCTTCAAAATTCATCCTTTTGTGTTCCACAGAATAAAAGCCATAGCTACCATTTTGGAACGACACGATGGTGAGCAAAATGATAACAGAATTGTCATTTTTGAGCGAACTATCCCTTTGAATGTCTTAAGTATCTCAATTGTGTAATTATTCCCCTCCGAGACGTTATTTTATGCATATACTGTGTGTTGCATTCATATACTTGTCATCTGAAGAAGGATTTTAGGGATTTTTCTCTGTTTGCCTCGAGCCGCCTTAGTGTAGCATTCCTTTGTTATCGGACCTTGAAAGGGAATGTAAATGGTTGCATTTGAGGATTAGAGACAGGGATTTGTTTAGAGCAGCAGCATGAGATAGATGGCAGTGCTGTGTTCCGTTTGCCGCGTGTCGGCTGTTCACTCGTCGTGAGGTGATGCTTCCCCTTATGACGCACTAACTGGTATGCTGACGTGCTCTCTGAGATTACAGTCACTGAGGTAAATGGAGGAAAGAACACCAGGCACTGTCAACAACAGCGAGTGCGTGGGCGTGGATGGCGAGATACACACACGGGACTAGCACGGTTTATGAACGCCACGAAGGGATGCATAACAATAAATCCATCTTTTGATAACTTTGCCTTTCTCTCTACCTTCCAGCCGAAAGTGAGTCACCGTGAGAGATGTGTAAATGTCAAGGGAATTAGTTGCCGCTGCCTTATTTACCAGCACCCACGGACGAACTGCTGACAATAGCTGCGATAGGACAGGTTAAAGAACTTTACAGAGAAAATAAAAAAAAAACTCTCCATTCCTTCTCCTGGGGGACACAGAACAAACGTGTTTCTCATGTCTCTCTTTGTAAACATACCTGGAACTTCATTATGTAGGCCTACCACAATAGATGCGTGCTTTTATTATTGCTTTCAGTTGCATTATGCAATGTCACCATGACAAATCACTTATGTAATCAGTACTTTTAATAATAATAACAATATGCATTAGGCTACTTGAGATGCAAAGTAGTTGAGTTTTCAGAATGTCTTTATAATTTAAACATAAATCTGACTAAATGTTAAATGATTGAATCGAGAAAAAACTTCGTTGGCATTTTTTATTTCTTCACTATTATTTAATTTTGATATAAAAATATTTTGTATGTAGGCTAATATTTTAACATTTTTAAACTCATCTGGCTAAATGTTGTTAAATGGGCTTAAAACAGGAAACAAAAATGCAACTTCATTGGCAATTTTTATTTACTTTCTTATTTTAATCAAATATAACAATTGAACATTTTAATATTTGAAACATATATTTGACTATCTGTACCTTTGCTACTCAAATATTAAGGATGTTTAAAACTGATTAAATGTTGTTAAATTAAAGCTTTAAACGAAAAAGAAAAATGCAACCTTATTTATTTTAATAAAATATTGTAAAAAAAACATTTATTATTATATTCTGTCGAAAATTTGAGCATTTATATATATATATATATATTTGTAAAAAATCTGACTAGCTTTGCTTCTTAACAATTGTCTTGATTTAAGTCTTTGATGTTTAAATATTTTTTTTTCTGGAAATCAAGACAAAAATGCTCTATCAATAAATCTTTGTGGGTTCATATACGTTCAAGTGCATAGATGTTATCTCGTCAACATGTTTACTGTGACCAAAAATGAGCCTGACAGGATTTTTTTCATGATTTGAGCCCAGCCGTGTGCAAGCATGTGATGTGGAGGCGGAGGGGGCGTTTAGGGAAGATGATCAGGGGGTTGTGGAGAGTGTGAGTTCGGATCAGACACAGCTTTTTACAATCTGATATTCAAACCCTTTGTCCTAATGTAGCTCTGTGAAAATTGACTCAGACTGAGGGCTGTGTAGGCAACTTCCTGGCCTGAACTCCACTCAATACGCCCACACAGCCAGCCGGCTCTTTTTAGATACTCAACATTAGGTCTGGCCAAGACTCATCGCAGAGTGTGGACTGGAGGAGACAGAGGTAGGCTGGAAGTGTTTGCGAATAACTTTTGTGGCCCCGACTGAGTGCTTTGCAGACCTACCAGCGTAGTGCAAGACGCCACAAAGAGCTGAAGTACAAGTAGATCAAATGCCATTGACTTGTAGTTTTCAATTGGCTCAATATAAACATGATACAATAGTGCAAAACTATTCATGAGGTTACATTATCTGACAACTGTCATCATTTACTCACCATCATGTCCTTCCAAACCAATAAAGTCTCAGTGTTTTTGTCTATACAATGAAAGTCAATGGGGTCTGATGTTGTTTGAGCTCCACTGACTTTTTATTGGGATTCAATGATGATTTGGACCCCGTTTACTTTCAGTAGGGTCCAATGCTGTTTTGAACCCCATTATCTTTCACTGGGGTCCTATTTTGTTTTGGATCCCATTGAATTTCAGTAATGGTTCTTTTTTTTGGACCTAATTTACTTTTGTGGGGTCCATTGTTGTTTTGGGCCCCACTTACTTTTAGTGGGATCCAATGCTGGTTTGAACCCCATTTACTTTCAGTAGGGTCCAATGTTTTTTATTTTTTATTTTTTTGGACCCCATTCACTTTCAGTTGGCCCAAAGTTGTTTTGGGCCCCATTGACTTTTGGTGGACTCCGTTGTTGTTTTGGACACCATGGACTTTCATTGTATGGACAAAAACAGTTGAAACATCTTTTTGGGCGGACCATCCCATTAATCAGCTGACAATATCAAAATTTTGATTTGTAACCAGATACTAAACACTCTAGCTTGTTGGCTAAAAAAAGTATCTGGATTTGTTATTGCATTTAAAAAGACAGTGTGTACCAGTGATTACTTCATCCACGATTGTTAAAAAAAATTGCTTAATAATCTGTAGTCTTTTTGTGTGCTAATGAACAGTTATGACATCAAGGGCGTTAGGTGCTGTTTACTTATGGCGGTTATGACGAAGATATCACAATGTTCCAAGTGTTTAACATTGGGTCACTAATGGGCAAGGCTGTATGCTGTGTATTCGGATCGACTCGTTGCGCAAGTGCACCTAACAAGTGATTGTTTTTGTAGCCCTACTGCTTTTTCTGTCTGCTAAGACAGCCAAGCTGGTAAAGAGCCCAGTTCAGCATGGCTGATGAAGCACACTTCCTCAAAGACAAGATGATGCCCACTTCTGTATCAAAAAGAGCACCTCAGTCCTCTAATCAAGAGGACTTCTGATAGTCCTTGTTTTGAGGGGCTCCGATGAAAAGATTCATTGAATTAAGGTGTTTTTCTAATGGAACAGATGCACGTGGATATGCTCATGAATAGAGAAGCTCACCATGTTAGTTTAAATTACTAATGTGAAATCTGCACAAATTGCTTTTGGCATAATTGACATTTACACTGGCAATTTCTGTGTATAATGTGTGATCATAATATTTTATAATAGAATACAAATGTATAAAATGGATTTGAAATAATTAGAACCCCTTGTACAAAGTAATATATTTAAAATACATTTATTTCATACTAAGTCAAATCTATTAACGTATTTACTGATATATCGCTCGAGGCTTACTGATATAAAAATTATAATTAAACTTTATTTGGAATACTACTTCTTCTACACAATGCACATTTCTTAATATTAAGCCTAAAATGTGTTTTAATGTCACTATTGATGAGGATTGTATGATCTTTGAATAATTTCATTTTTTAAATGCAAGTGTACCTGAAGTATACTTCCACTTTAGCACAATCAAATATACTTCAGTATATCTTTAGTTGGACTTCAGCACTACTTCCACACAATTAAAGTGCATTAAGCACAAAATTAGTTGTTCCAATTTAGCACACTTTAAGTATACAGGTTTAGTATACTAAAAGTACAATTGCAGGGTATTTTTATTAAATGCATACATACTGTATGTAAACGTATTTGTAGTATACTTGGCATGAAATAAACGTATTTCAAGTTCATTTTAGTATATTTATTTTTCACTAGGGACGATATTTAAATATATATTCAATACTGACTATACTGAGTATGAGCAGTATGATCAGATGACTAGAACCAGAAGAAAAAAAATACATGGTGGAAATTGGTTATTTAAAATAAATTTTAGGGTTAAATGGGAGAAATGGCTGCAAAACTCAACACATTCTGCATTTTTTGTATTTAACTGATACTGCATGACTAAGCTTTAAGCTTAAATCACATGCAGTAGTAATGTCTATGATGTATTGTCTCCGTGGGCTCTTTTTGGCACAGGTTTCATGTTTGTGCGGGCTGTAGATTTTAGTCTGGTTATGAAAGCCGGTGAAGACAAAGACACGCTTTGAGCCAAGCCATTTGGAAATTACCCCTCTACCTTCATCCGCCGGCCTAAAATCCCATCCAGAACGTAGTCAACCCCCACACAGATCTGTGACTGCAGATGCTTGGGTGAAAAGAGGCAGCGTTGCAACAAAAGGGCTGCATAAACCTAAACAAAAAAATGCATAAACCTGTATAAATTGTACAAATGAATTATTATATAGGCTATTATACATTTTTAGAATGCTAGACAGACAGATAGAGAGAGAGATAGACAGACAGATATATAGGTGGATAGACAGATTTAGATAGATAGATAGATAGATAGATAGATAGATAGATAGATAGATAGATAGATAGATAGATAGATAGATAGATAGATAGATAGATAGATAGATGAATCACTCCATAGAACACATCACGCAGTTGAACGTTTTATAAAAAGCAACACAATGTTCCGACGGCGGAGCTTAAATTAAACTGGCCGAACAAAAGCATGAATAAGCGTGATCGCACACAGCGTTTTCAGAGAGGGATCCCTTTTCTTTTCTCGTGCCGGCTGCTTCTCCGCCGTTGCTAGGCGACGGCACTCACGGCCCTCCGCGAGCTCGAGGTGCTTGACATCGACACGAGGGCCCGTCTGGCTCCTCAGCTGTCATTTGAAATTTAAAGCAAGTGAAAATAGACACACAGGCATTCTCAATTAGCAAGGCAAGAATGACCAAAGACATCTTGTGTTCTTTTTTTTTTTTCCTGTCCTTTTTGTGAAAGGGCTGTTGTTTTTCCTAAAAGGTGATGAAAGCGGCGCTTGCTTCGGCGACTACAAAGGGCTTTTTTTGGGTTTATTTGATAATGTAATGAGAACTCTCGTGCTTTTATGTAACACGTCATTATTAAAAACACCTTTTGTAATATTCATACATAGCTTAACCTATAAATGCTCGTGTTTAGAATAAGGGAACCCCAGGATAGTTGATGTAGAGCTGCACGATTAATCGTTGAAAGATTGCGATCTCGATTCAAACACCCACGCGATCTAATTTCTAAATGACAATATTGTCGTTTGAATATCTTCTTCAGAGTTTTTAAAGTCAATTTTTGTATAAAAACATACTTTAAAGTCTTAATAGCAGGGGCTATGTATGCTGTCACACCATACGGGGGAGGTTGTCACTCTGGAACCTGCCATTAGGCTAAATTTAAATTTCAAATCATTTTATATTACTATATTGAAATATAATATATAATTAATACATTTTAAGATATAAAAACATTTAAAAACACAACACAGTTCAAATTTTCAGTTACATTCTGTCCTTTTTGTCAAACCTGAAAGGCTTTAGCAAATGTATGATATGGAAATTTTAGCTGAAAGACAACATTCTTAAAAGTTACTTTCATTAAAAACTGTTTTAAAAGTAAATGTTTGAAACTGGCATGCAAAACCAATTCTACAGAAAACTAGCTGTTTTGTAATTGTAATACAGCACATATGTTCTCAACTCCATGTATTTCTTATATATGGGAGAAATAACATGTGGTACTGGGTGTGACATGGTCACAAAGTGACAGTAAAAACACAAAGGATGCATACATACAGATAGGCGTGATATCCTGAAGTTCACCCAAAAATAAAAAGCCCTCAGGCCACCCAAGATGCAGATGAGTTTGTTTCTTCATCAGAACAGATTTGGAGAAGTTTAGCATTACATCACTTGCTCACCAGTGGATCCTCTGCAGTGAATGGGTGCCGTCAGGATGAGAGTCCAAGCAGCTGATAAAAACATCGCAATCATCCACAATGCATTCAGTTAAAACATCTCTCTCACACACTCACTGTATAAAGAACACACTAGTGCTAGCCTGCTAACACACATTAAATCCTGTTCAAACAATCCTGCCACCCTAAAAAGGACATATTTTATGAGGTCAGGGTCAAAGCCCCAAAAGACATGTCATTTCCCCTTTTTCCAGATACAGACGAGTGAGGAATCAGGAGAAGAGCTGGTTTCAATCACCGGGGACAGCAGGGAGTTGACTTCCTGTGAAGTTTAAACGTAAAGGTGATTTAAACCAAACAACTAAACCAGGGAAGCTGCACATTCTTTCCTCTGTGCTAACAGCTCTTCAGAGAATCCAATCTCCCCTTTTAGCCTCCTACTACCTTACTAATTTCTTACATGCGTTTACCTGCAATCGTTATATAAAACTGTCAATATTTCTTATTGTTTTATGCTAATGAAGCCTTTGTAATTGCGTCAGATTTTTTTAGGTAGCGCAGCAAATTTCTTCAATTTAATGGTGAAGCAGACTAGTGGCACCAAAATAAAACAGAATCATAAAAAAACAAACTAGATTTTTCAGTTTTGTTGTGGTGCTTGCCTGTGCAATACTCTATTGCTGATGTCATGCTGTTGTTTTGATAATTAATTGCATTATATTTGCAATTAAATTAAATGTATTATAGTTTATATTTATACATGCATTCATATTGAAGCCAAGTAGGACTTGAGTGCATCTTTATATGTAATTTTATAGTTGTTTCTATTGTCTTTGAAATATGGTTAAAGTGTGCAGAATATTGAAAAGCATTAATCATAAACAAAATATACTTCAATGTATTTAAATGTTTGTAATAACACATTTGTAATGAAGCTGCAATTTAGTAAATATATTAACTTCAATGCAACATTACAACTACAATTAAAATTTACTTAAAAAAACTTTACATGTGCTTTAATATGTTAGTCAACACATCAAAATGAGTGTACTTTAAAGCACAACAAATAGGATTAAAACATAAGGATTTAAAATGTACTTGAATGTAAATCTGACATCATTACAGTGCTTTTTTTATGTACTTGAGAAACATTCATGAAAGTGTCTCACTTTAAGTACACCTAAGTGGCTTTTTTTCATTAATATTCTATTATCGGCAAGGACCGTTTTTTTAAATATATATAATTACAAAATTTGAAGTACACTCCCAAGGGCACATTCAGAATAGAATTAAGCTCACTTATTTTTCACTATCCTTTGAAGTACCAATAACTGGGAAACTCAAGCAAGTTTTTGAGTCTACATAATAAAATCATGATTTAGTGATTTCGTCCATTCATTGCAGAAAGCAGTGTGTTGTCACATGTCTAGTCTCTCAGGCTGTTGGATTGTGTCCAGGAGTTAATAACAGACAGGACATCTCATAAGAAATGGGAAACAGGCCTGCTTGAGCAAAACCAGGGGCTGTAGTAAACTAGACTGCAGGAGAGTGGCTCGTAAACATGAGGGATGGATTACGCTAAGGGCCCGAGCGGACCAGAGGGTCAGAGGTTTGTGCAAGAGATAGGATGGAGTGTAAAGATTGATTGCTGTATTTAGCCTCAGTCATTTATCAGTCGAGTCCTTTATAGTTATCAGATGCAGTTGGAAGGCACTAGCAAAGGGCATCAAATTATAAAGACTGGAGGTAAAAGGCTGTCACGGTTTGTGTGTGCGTCTGCATTTGAGAAGTGCAGATTTGGCCAGCTTCACCCCCTGCGGTGCGGCCAAGTCCCTATCTCACCCCCGCAGATGCCAACGCGACAACCCGACTCCACGTCTGCGTCTTCAAGGGGTGCACCACCTCCTCAATCCTCCTCTACCTAACACCTCGTCACATTCCCTACTCTTCTTCCTATTGGTCATCTGAGTTCAGGCGGATGCTTTCAAATGTTCACGTGTGTATGAGTGTGCACACTCTGTAAATAGAACTTGCTATTCTTGGTTGAGGAATTAAAGTCCCAGATATTGCATGAAGAGTGTAGTTTTATTTCCTATGTTGATGTATTTCCTGTTGTTTGGGAGTGACATATCAGAAGACTTATTTGAAGAGCTAAAAGCCTTTAGCTAATATCAGCCAGGACCCATTTCTAGTATTAAGCAAAGCAAATTCTCATTATCAAGGGCATCCGATTGGACAAAAAGTTGGACACGCCCCTCAGTGCAGGATGAGTCATCAATATTTTTTCTCTTTTGCCAATGTTTTTCAACTTTTGGGAGTGTATTAGCATATAGTTGGCGTCAAATCTAAGTAGCTTTAATAAGCTGTCTACAATCTGACAAGAAAATATACAGCTCATTTTAATTAACATTAGTATTATGCTAATTTATTAATAATCACGCAGTGAAAACTGTGGCAATTTTTTTTTCAGTTTTGTACTTGAAACTGCACATAGTTAGCTTCAAAGCTAAAAGACGTACTAAGTACACTACAAAAACGGTTTTCAGTGTTTTTGTTTTTCTTGAAAACAAGAAAAAGTATCTGCTAACTTGTTTTCTCTTAGATTTCTTTTTTTCTTTTTTTTTTTCTTAACCCATTGGCAAATATTTCTTCTTGTTTTAAGCACAAACACTTAATTTTGATACATTTTTCAGAAATTAATCTAAGTAATTATTCTTCTGAAGTTAATGTATCTTGATTTAAGAATGTTTAGATAATCGTGCTGTAAAACAAGACAAAATACAAAACTGCACATAGTTAGCTTCAAAGCTAAAAGACGTACTAAGTACACTACAAAAACGGTTTTCAGTGTTTTTGTTTTTCTTGAAAACAAGAAAAAGTATCTGCTAACTTGTTTTCTCTTAGATTTCTTTTTTTTCTTTTTTTTTTTCTTAACCCATTGGCAAATATTTCTTCTTGTTTTAAGCACAAACACTTAATTTTGATAAATTTTTCAGAAATTAATCTAAGTAATTATTCTTCTGAAGTTAATGTATCTTGATTTAAGAATGTTTAGATAATCGTGCTGTAAAACAAGACAAAATACTAAGAAAATATTTTTTAATCATTGCAAGGTAGCTTTAATAAGCCTTTATAACTTATTATGCTAATGTATTAATAATCATGTAGTGAAAAAAATGCTGATTGTTTATGTCATTATTTTGTTTTCCGTTTCCCTTTACTTGCTACTGTTTCTCTGAAAAACTTTTTTTTTTTTTTTTTTACATTGATTTTATTTGTTCTGTTGCTTGTAATTTGTTTCTTTGTTCATTTAGTACTAACTGTTTACTTAAAGTAATTGGAACTTAAATTGATAATTCAATGAAATGAAAAATATTTAAAGGAAACATTCCATTGTTTTTATTTAATATATTTATATCAGTATTGAGCTTTTCTAAACAAAGCAGTATGCTCAATAACAGATCGTGACAACCCTACTGCTGCGTTCCCCTCGAATGTTGAGAGAAGGTTGCGCCGAGGTTAAATAAACAGCGAAATCCAAAGAAAGGCAGGGGTGTATAACCAGCGAACAAACAGTTAGTATTTTGACTGGCTGCCCTATGATTTTAAAAGCTCGTCTCTGACATTAAAAGAATGTTTGTTTGTTGAGGGAGAGGCTCGGCTTGGTCTCTTTCCATCGTTTTTGAGAGAGAAAGACAATGAGAGAAAATTACTCTGGGACATCCAAGTTCCTCTCCTCTGCAGCTTAACCATGCGGCAGCCCACAGAACCACAAGTGGCCTCAGGGCACAGGGAAAGGATGGGAACTTCTCCCCAGAGCCCCGTGAGGTGGGCAGCCGACACAGCAAATAAACAACCCACACTTTTCATGTGTACAAGGCTTGGTAAGTTCCTTAAGGATGGTCGCACATCTCCACATGTCTCTCTCTCTCCTGATTCTCCAAAAAACAGTGGTGCCACCCCCTTAAAAAAGTCTCCCAAGACAGAAGATCAAAGGCTGCCAGCATGCGATCTTTGTCATTCTCTCTCTCTGCAGCCCACACCGTGGTGAAGTTTCTTGTTTTCAAAGTTTTTTCTTTAAATACAATAAGAAGAGCACAACAAAAATGAACAATGTGGGATCTGTCGCATGTGCTTATCCCGAGGGGGCTTAAACTCAGACGGGAAATTTCATTAGGAGTGGGGAGGAAAGCGAACAGATAAACATTGTTCAAAGAACCTCATAATGCCACAAAAGTGCATTCCTGCAACTTTCTCAAAAGTTGGACAGTTACTTTGAAAAGGATTCTGTTAAATGTGCGTGCAATTGCTCTAGATCTCTCTCTCTCTCTCTCTCTCTCCAGACACAGCAGGGTTGACCCACTTCTGCATATTTATACTAGTTGGCCCATAAAGACTTCTTATAGCTGCCTGTATCAGAGCTATACTGTACCTGATGAATAAAACATTGCATCTTGACATCCTAATCATTGTAGTAATTAGATGTGTGCATGGCATGCAAGTGGATATTCAGCTTTAAAGCTGTAGAAAGATGAAATCTTCAACATTCCTGTACTAGCTCAACTGGTAACACAGGATGCTAACAATACAGGTTACAAAATGTATTTATGAAACAAATCATGCTGAAATCATACTCAACTGACTTTTTTGACACTAAAAATTCACAATACTCAAACAAATACGTAATTATTGTTGTGGGTGGCTGCTCAGAAAAGTAAACACATTTCTCCTCAACAAGCCAGATTATTTAGCTTACGCATTTTGCTAGCAAAACAGTTACTCAAAAACTTCATAAAGGATAAGTTTAATACTTCAAACCAGTATTGATGGGTTAATATTAGATTTAGGGTTTGTCAAATCCCTCAGCTATTGGATGAGTGATATTAGGCTAATAGTCATGTTTACCTTAGCATGCTAATAAGTTAGCATTCCTGGTTAGCTGCTTAAGGCTATTAGCGTTGTTAAAATGAAAGCAGGCGATTCAGTTTTCACTCTAACCATCTTATATATGAGCTAATTTTGTATCTGACATAAAAGTGGTGTTTACATCTATAGGCCTATATTAGCAAACAACGGCAAGCTAACTTGTCATTAACTGTATGTTACGACACAGTGACATGTATGAAAAAAACATTCAGCCTGGGTAATTTTCTCTGTATGAACTGTGCACAGAATTCCCTGAGTGCACTCATCGCTTCTTATTATACCAGTAATAACCCTTAGGTGCTTACTTGTCATTTAGCAGATGTTTTATATCCTAAGCGACTCATATTATGCTAATTGCACGGGCAGTCCCCTCAGATCAATTTGAGTAAAGATTCTTGCTCAAAGGCACAGAATGAGGATAGAGTATTTCCTTGAGCTAAAAATATGAAGTTGATCTTGTTAACAGGGCATTTCATGCATTATGTGTATTTAAAGTTGCCTGGTTCGGAAGCTAATTGTATGCTATTCTCTTCATCTTATTTTAGACTGCAGTGCTGCACCATAAGAAGTGTATTTCTCTTGGGTTTCACTCCAGCCACAGAACGGGGAATCTGAAAAGCCACAGACACGGTCATGGTCCACAGAAACTTTAACAGCTAGAAATATCAGTACCCATGAGACCGCAAGCACGACAATGGCACTCATGAGAAGTCACAGTGCCCACTGGACCAGCCCGAAATCCTGTCCAGAAGCTATAGGACGTCGTGAGAGGCTGTTGCTATTCACTGATAAAATTTGGTATAGAAACCATTTCCATTCAGAAATTGCTATTGAATTTTCCAATTAATTACGCAAAAACGGCAAGTAACATGTTGAATTAAAAGTAAAATTTTGAAGTAGAAAGACTTAAATTGTATTTTCTTGTAAAACATACTTTAATAATGTTTGTTTTATTGACAATTATGTATTTCTTTTTTACAATGTTTGTAAATATGCGTTAAACAGCCTTTTTTAGCAGTGATGTCACTTTTTCCTGGGGTTGTTTTAGCGTCTTACGCCATGAGCTTCGCATTTTTTAAATGCTGTGTCTAGTTCACAATTTTAGACAATAAACAACGGACCAGTCTGATGAATCAGGGGACAGGATTAGCATATTTACATATATAACATCATTTTAATTAATATTATTAATAGAGAATGGGAACTGCTGCGCCTTAAAGTGCAGCTTGAATGTGGTGGTGTGAGAATAGATGATTATAACAGAAAACGGTCTTGTCATTGTAGCCAAATGTGGCCTGATGTTTGATGTCTCCTGCTAAACAAGAAACAAAAAAGCTGCCCAGAAACTCTGCCTAGCAACCACTCCCTGCAACCCATGCTAATGACAAATGACGAGGGTCAAGTAGTCGTGCCAGCCCCACCCAACAGATGTCATGTCGATCAGCACTTTTGACGGCAGGCGGTATTATGTACGAACTATCGAGAGAGCATGTCAATATGTCTTTCTCGTGCACCCCACACACTGACAAAGCAGAAGCCTATACTCCACACAATTGATTTGAGCAATGCAAGAGCATCACTCACGTGGCAGGAGATGAAGAGGTTGCCACCATACTTGAGCTGCTCTGTGCTCTTGAAACAATCCATGCATAGGTCAATCATGATGGGTGCGAACTTCCACTGAAAAGACGGTATATGTAGTGTTTAGCATGCTAGTTTCTCTACTAAGGTTTTTTAACAAGCTTCACTAGAAAAGCCATATTCTGGTTGGCCAGCATAGTTTTGCTGTTTCTATGCTGGTCCACCAGCCTACCAGTCTGGACCAGATTAGGAATCGATGCTGGTCTAAGATTGTCCTTTCAGCAGGTATTTGAGTTTTTTTTTATTTAGCTTTCAAGAACTAGAGTTATTATGGTTATCCAAAACTAAAACCATAAAATCCATTTTAATTATTTGGAAATAAAATATTTAACAAAAGATCTTATTTCTCATTTATTTTATTTCTCATCTTCATTTAGTTTAATATGATGTACTAAAATGACTAAAATTAAAACTGAAATAAAAGGTAATAAATATTATATAGACATATCTTAAAAATAACAAAAATACACAAAAATGTGTATAAATCTTTCACTGAAATGAAAATGAAAACAGAAAATACAAAAATAACAACTAACTCAAAACGGCTACTAAAAACTAAATGATACTAAAATAATACTGTTAAGAACCTGACAGAAATAATCATTTTTTAAGAACAACTTAAAATTACTCAAAGTATTTTTTGGCCAAAATGACCAGTATCAATCCAGCATAAATAAGATGGTCTTTTCAAACGGTAATTACAGGATTTTTCTTGTTTTTAAGAACCGGACATGAATTGTTTCCTTTAATAAGATCTTAAAACTTTTTGTCCTTAGTGTGCAGCTGAGATATGCAGTATAAACAAACAGAGAACAGGTCTCACAAATATTATGTAATATTACGCAAAATTATGCAACACTGGGTACATGACAAAATAAACATAACTGTCCATAACTGGAAATAATGAGAATATCTAAGATACACAAGTTTACATCTGTTAAGGGATTTCTTCCTTTGCTTTTTATCCACACCCTGTTCTCCCCTAGAGTTTTCTTAATAAAAGCATGGGAATGTACCCTCAGGGAAACATGTTGCTAAAAACATTCAAGTGCCGAACCGAAGCTAAAGCGAACACCCTACCCAAGAAGCATGATGACGCATGAATGTTTGTGCATTCTTTTAAACAAACCAGACCATAAGGGTAAGAGGTTAGGACAGTTGTTTGTTATTCATTTTGACTAACAAGTGTAGGCTGTCAAACTCCTGACCACTCCGATACTTTCCGATAAGTTCAAACCTAAATCCTAAGTCATATATTTGTTTAGAATATATTTGTCTCGTTCTTTACAGAGTATGTTACAAATAAATAAACGTTGTGCATCTTAAAAAAGATTGAATAGCTGTCAATTTCATAATTACCGCATGGACAACTGGTCACATAGAGCTCCGTGAGGTGAAATGCGTTTCATGAAGTGAACTCACAGCCTTCGAGAACAAGTGACAAGCAAAATAATGAGGACAAAGTGTTCTCTTATATACGCATACATGCATTCGTGCACACATGCAAAACCAACACACACCAGCACTTACCTAATCAATTCTGCGTTGCATACCTTCTCGGCACGGCCCTCGTTCAGAGGAGTGGCCCTTCTGTTATTTGTGCTGGCGTGTTTGGATGAGCCCAGACCCTCGTTAATGTACATAATTTACCATTACCTTTATCCTGATGGAATCTTAATTGTGCTTTTACAGTGCTTTCGAAGAGCCATTCATCAGCGTCACAACCGCACACCCACATTCACAAGTGCGTACGCACACGCTAACACAGGCTTGATGACATTTCCTTGAAATCAAAATCGAATTTGCTGTTTTCATTTGGAATTTGCTAGCCTTCTGTTGCTATCGATCTGTATCCCAGCATGCCCTCGTAAAGCTGAAAATATCACAGCAGCCAAATTCCCCTTGCGCTTTTGAGCTTTATCTCTCTCTCTCTCTCTCTCTCTCTCCAGACACAGCAGGGTTGACCCACTTCTGCATATTTATACTAGTTGGCCCATAAAGACTTCTTATAGCTGCCTGTATCAGAGCTATACTGTACCTGATGAATAAAACATTGCATCTTGACATCCTAATCATTGTAGTAATTAGATGTGTGCATGGCATGCAAGTGGATATTCAGCTTTAAAGCTGTAGAAAGATGAAATCTTCAACATTCCTGTACTAGCTCAACTGGTAACACAGGATGCTAACAATACAGGTTACAAAATGTATTTATGAAACAAATCATGCTGAAATCATACTCAACTGACTTTTTTGACACTAAAAATTCACAATACTCAAACAAATACGTAATTATTGTTGTGGGTGGCTGCTCAGAAAAGTAAACACATTTCTCCTCAACAAGCCAGATTATTTAGCTTACGCATTTTGCTAGCAAAACAGTTACTCAAAAACTTCATAAAGGATAAGTTTAATACTTCAAACCAGTATTGATGGGTTAATATTAGATTTAGGGTTTGTCAAATCCCTCAGCTATTGGATGAGTGATATTAGGCTAATAGTCATGTTTACCTTAGCATGCTAATAAGTTAGCATTCCTGGTTAGCTGCTTAAGGCTATTAGCGTTGTTAAAATGAAAGCAGGCGATTCAGTTTTCACTCTAACCATCTTATATATGAGCTAATTTTGTATCTGACATAAAAGTGGTGTTTACATCTATAGGCCTATATTAGCAAACAACGGCAAGCTAACTTGTCATTAACTGTATGTTACGACACAGTGACATGTATGAAAAAAACATTCAGCCTGGGTAATTTTCTCTGTATGAACTGTGCACAGAATTCCCTGAGTGCACTCATCGCTTCTTATTATACCAGTAATAACCCTTAGGTGCTTACTTGTCATTTAGCAGATGTTTTATATCCTAAGCGACTCATATTATGCTAATTGCACGGGCAGTCCCCTCAGATCAATTTGAGTAAAGATTCTTGCTCAAAGGCACAGAATGAGGATAGAGTATTTCCTTGAGCTAAAAATATGAAGTTGATCTTGTTAACAGGGCATTTCATGCATTATGTGTATTTAAAGTTGCCTGGTTCGGAAGCTAATTGTATGCTATTCTCTTCATCTTATTTTAGACTGCAGTGCTGCACCATAAGAAGTGTATTTCTCTTGGGTTTCACTCCAGCCACAGAACGGGGAATCTGAAAAGCCACAGACACGGTCATGGTCCACAGAAACTTTAACAGCTAGAAATATCAGTACCCATGAGACCGCAAGCACGACAATGGCACTCATGAGAAGTCACAGTGCCCACTGGACCAGCCCGAAATCCTGTCCAGAAGCTATAGGACGTCGTGAGAGGCTGTTGCTATTCACTGATAAAATTTGGTATAGAAACCATTTCCATTCAGAAATTGCTATTGAATTTTCCAATTAATTACGCAAAAACGGCAAGTAACATGTTGAATTAAAAGTAAAATTTTGAAGTAGAAAGACTTAAATTGTATTTTCTTGTAAAACATACTTTAATAATGTTTGTTTTATTGACAATTATGTATTTCTTTTTTACAATGTTTGTAAATATGCGTTAAACAGCCTTTTTTAGCAGTGATGTCACTTTTTCCTGGGGTTGTTTTAGCGTCTTACGCCATGAGCTTCGCATTTTTTAAATGCTGTGTCTAGTTCACAATTTTAGACAATAAACAACGGACCAGTCTGATGAATCAGGGGACAGGATTAGCATATTTACATATATAACATCATTTTAATTAATATTATTAATAGAGAATGGGAACTGCTGCGCCTTAAAGTGCAGCTTGAATGTGGTGGTGTGAGAATAGATGATTATAACAGAAAACGGTCTTGTCATTGTAGCCAAATGTGGCCTGATGTTTGATGTCTCCTGCTAAACAAGAAACAAAAAAGCTGCCCAGAAACTCTGCCTAGCAACCACTCCCTGCAACCCATGCTAATGACAAATGACGAGGGTCAAGTAGTCGTGCCAGCCCCACCCAACAGATGTCATGTCGATCAGCACTTTTGACGGCAGGCGGTATTATGTACGAACTATCGAGAGAGCATGTCAATATGTCTTTCTCGTGCACCCCACACACTGACAAAGCAGAAGCCTATACTCCACACAATTGATTTGAGCAATGCAAGAGCATCACTCACGTGGCAGGAGATGAAGAGGTTGCCACCATACTTGAGCTGCTCTGTGCTCTTGAAACAATCCATGCATAGGTCAATCATGATGGGTGCGAACTTCCACTGAAAAGACGGTATATGTAGTGTTTAGCATGCTAGTTTCTCTACTAAGGTTTTTTAACAAGCTTCACTAGAAAAGCCATATTCTGGTTGGCCAGCATAGTTTTGCTGTTTCTATGCTGGTCCACCAGCCTACCAGTCTGGACCAGATTAGGAATCGATGCTGGTCTAAGATTGTCCTTTCAGCAGGTATTTGAGGTTTTTTTTATTTAGCTTTCAAGAACTAGAGTTATTATGGTTATCCAAAACTAAAACCATAAAATCCATTTTAATTATTTGGAAATAAAATATTTAACAAAAGATCTTATTTCTCATTTATTTTATTTCTCATCTTCATTTAGTTTAATATGATGTACTAAAATGACTAAAATTAAAACTGAAATAAAAGGTAATAAATATTATATAGACATATCTTAAAAATGACAAAAATACACAAAAATGTGTATAAATCTTTCACTGAAATGAAAATGAAAACAGAAAATATAAAAATAACAACTAACTCAAAACGGCTACTAAAAACTAAATGATACTAAAATAATACTGTTAAGAACCTGACAGAAATAATAATTTTTTAAGAACAACTTAAAATTACTCAAAGTATTTTTTGGCCAAAATGACCAGTATCAATCCAGCATAAATAAGATGGTCTTTTCAAACGGTAATTACAGGATTTTTCTTGTTTTTAAGAACCGGACATGAATTGTTTCCTTTAATAAGATCTTAAAACTTTTTGTCCTTAGTGTGCAGCTGAGATGTGCAGTATAAACAAACAGAGAACAGGTCTCACAAATATTATGTAATATTACGCAAAATTATGCAACACTGGGTACATGACAAAATAAACATAACTGTCCATAACTGGAAATAATGAGAATATCTAAGATACACAAGTTTACATCTGTTAAGGGATTTCTTCCTTTGCTTTTTATCCACACCCTGTTCTCCCCTAGAGTTTTCTTAATAAAAGCATGGGAATGTACCCTCAGGGAAACATGTTGCTAAAAACATTCAAGTGCCGAACCGAAGCTAAAGCGAACACCCTACCCAAGAAGCATGATGACGCATGAATGTTTGTGCATTCTTTTAAACAAACCAGACCATAAGGGTAAGAGGTTAGGACAGTTGTTTGTTATTCATTTTGACTAACAAGTGTAGGCTGTCAAACTCCTGACCACTCCGATACTTTCCGATAAGTTCAAACCTAAATCCTAAGTCATATATTTGTTTAGAATATATTTGTCTCGTTCTTTACAGAGTATGTTACAAATAAATAAACGTTGTGCATCTTAAAAAAGATTGAATAGCTGTCAATTTCATAATTACCGCATGGACAACTGGTCACATAGAGCTCCGTGAGGTGAAATGCGTTTCATGAAGTGAACTCACAGCCTTCGAGAACAAGTGACAAGCAAAATAATGAGGACAAAGTGTTCTCTTATATACGCATACATGCATTCGTGCACACATGCAAAACCAACACACACCAGCACTTACCTAATCAATTCTGCGTTGCATACCTTCTCGGCACGGCCCTCGTTCAGAGGAGTGGCCCTTCTGTTATTTGTGCTGGCGTGTTTGGATGAGCCCAGACCCTCGTTAATGTACATAATTTACCATTACCTTTATCCAGATGGAATCTTAATTGTGCTTTTACAGTGCTTTCGAAGAGCCATTCATCAGCGTCACAACCGCACACCCACATTCACAGGTGCATACGCACAGGCTTAATGACATTTCCTTGAAATCAAAGTGAATTTGCTGTTTTCATTTTGAATTTGCTAGCCCTCTGTTGCTATCGATCTGAATCCCAGCATGCCCCCATGAAGCGAAAATATCACAGCAGTCCAATTCACGTTGTGTTTTTAAGCTTTATCCATGTTTATCTGCAAATCTAAATGCTAAGCTTGCTTGACTAGCATGATTATTTGCAGCAGGGTGTGTTAAAATAGAGGTCAATGTCAGAACATCAGTTGATTATAGTCAGAAGTTATTTACCTTGTAGAGCATACTGAGACTCAGCTGTCCATTTAACTGATTAAAATAGAAACTACTTTTGAACTTAACACAAAAGGCCAAACGGCTACATAACTTTGGCAGAAAAGCACCCTTTTAATCATTTATGACATTTAGATGAGTTCAGTTCATTCAAAACTGCTACTACAGCTACTTCCATATTACAGGTCAGTTACAGGTACGAACTCATAACAAAAATTACATTTTTAAAGTAGATTTAAAATTTTCTAAAGAAAATGTAAGAGCGACTATGTGAACAAAACATGTTTTTGAGTGTTTTTGACTTGTTTTCCAATAAAAACATCGAAATATCCTTAAAACAACTTAGGAGGCATCACGGCATAAGATATTATGACTTGTTTTCATAGATTCATCTTTACTTGAAAGTACAATTTGTCTGCACTGACAAATGTTTGTTCTTGTTGTCTGGCTGCCTGGCCTATCTACACCTCATGCTCACAGCATCTGCCGTGCTATAGATCAGGCCTGACAGCACATCCTGAATGCTGTGATGCTGCAATACACTGTAACCTCCCTGATCTGCTACTGCAGGTGTCCTTAGGGGTGGGGTGGGATTCTTTTACGTAAGCAAATATTTGGTCAAACATGCAAGACCTTTGGGGTATCGCTGAGAAATTAATCCTATTGATCTTCAAACTGAAAATGTAGTTGGTGACAAAACCGGAGAAGGGGACGATGGAATCAATATTTGGGATGGGTCACAATGAATAACTAGTCGATTGTTTGTCCAACAACCAACTAGTCAATTAATGAGGTCTAACAGTATATCTAGATTTTTTCTTCTAATATATTGTAGTTTTGCAGGTAAAAATCCTGGAAATTCTTCAACCTGTCATAGAAAACTGGCAGTACAGCTATACATTTTCAGATGGATGTCTTTAGCTGCAATGTTGCATTTAGCATCTTACTGGTTGTTGCACGCTTTTGAAATGATTGTTTTTCTGCGAAAAACAACTACAAAAAACTATAAGAATCTTCACCAGATGACTTTGATTTTATTTTGGTGAATTGCCAGCAAATAAATGTATGCGCTTCTGATTTCTGATCAATTATACGTGTGCAGCTCATAATACATTGTTTCAGGGTCTCAGGGCAGCTCAATTCACAGTAAATGAACAAAGCATGAGGCGATGAAACAGTGGATAATGACTTGCACGTTTGTAAATGAACACAGTGCTGAGCTTCACTACAAAACCGCAATTTTTTTTTAATTAAATCAAAGAATTCGGGATGAAAATTTCACATTAAGTCATATTGTGACATCAGTTTTATTTCACTATAATTGTGCAGGTCTTGCCACAAATGTTTCAAAAGATAGTGTTAAAAAAAAAACTGCCTTATGTAAACAGCCCAATCGAGGCCAGGTGAATCCAAAACCAGACTAATTATACAGGACTTTAAAACTAATTAGTCATAACTAATTAGACCAGTTTAACATTCATTTGGCTCCATATATTGAATTTTTGTAGTTTTGAACCAACCTATTCTATATGCACAACCAGTATCTGTTAATAGACGTTACCACCACTAGCTCCATTGAAAGAAAACTTGTATTGGAGACCTTCGTTGGCTTTTGTTGCCCTTGAAAGAATGCTTTGTACAAGGCCTGAAAGAGCCAACTGTTTCTTTGCGCATGCCCCCGGGCCCCAACACTCCTAACTCAAAAAAGGAAGGTTAGCAGAACTGCAAACGGTTCACATATTAATTCAAGGTATCTGGTTGCCTGGTATCTTGTTTGACAAAAAGCCTGCAAAAGACAGATTGGTTATCAAGGACCAGCTGTCTCAGGCACGATGGCCCTGCTCTCCGGGAGGCCGGCGGACTTGTAGACACAGGCCGAGAGCAGATGGACAGAGTCCAGGATCAATCCGGTGAATCAATAGCCGGCATCTGACTTGAGGAGGGGGGTTGGGGGGGAAAGGTGACTTCAAGCGAGTGATACGAAACTGAGAGGATATGAGCGCAAGAGGCACTGATGTCACTACCTGTGCATTTCAATAGGGGGCATGAGATGTCAACAGCGGCAGTGAGTTTGTAGTTTTCAGTAGCTTACAAATAAGACACATTTTCAAAATCTCAGAGTTTCTTTTGAGCAAAATAGACACTATCGAAAGATTTACATTTCTGTGAAAGTGATATATTGCAAAACATGATTTTTTTTTTAGCATTTTTGTTCTTCGAGCGAAAATATCGAAATACTCTTAATTCAAGATGCATTGAAAAGAAAAATTGCTTAAGATTTTAAGTTTTGTTTTCTGATAAATGTTATGCGAGTTTATGCCTAGAACAAGAAAATATATCTACCAAGAGGGTTTGAGAAATGAACAATTCAAAGGGAACACAAGATTATATTTCTTATCCCATTAGCGGGTATTCTTTCTTGCTTTAAGCAAAAACTTATTTTGATAAATCTTTCAGAAGATATTTTAAAGGACTTAATATCTTTCATAATTTTGCTTCTCAAGTAATAGTATCTTGCTTAAAGAATACTTTAAAGATATTTGTTCTGAAAATGACTGAAAATATTGAAATATTGAGTAAGAAGATAATTTTTGCAGTGTAGTGAGTGTTTTGTCAAATTAGTGACAGTGTACTTATTCAAAAACTAGAGGTAAAAACAAAAAATCCCCCAACTTCCTCTTACATTGTTTTTCTCTCTCTCGCTCTCGCTCTCTTTTTATATGAATACAAACCCTCATCCGTCTTGAATAATCTGAAAACTAATTTGAATCACAGATAGAGCAGAAAACAGGGTCTGGCATAGACCTAAGTAGATCTAATTTGTTCAATAGTCCATCCATCTTCCTGCATGGATATGTTGCCTCCATGAAACAATAAGAGACTGGGTCAGACCGGGGTGCTCCCGAGACCAGGAACAAGACAACCTGGTTTCAGCCTTGTCTGCTCCCCTCCCCCTTTGCAGTAGCATCTGTTTTGTGTTAGCCTGTTAGCCATGTTAGCTACCTAGACTCTTCTCACACTAGCAAAGACTCACTACCCTTACCAAAAAGTAGTATACGTCAAGTTTATTTTAGCAAGTATACTTAAGTAAAGTTCAAGTATATTTTTAAGTATACTTTATGTAGTAAGTATACAAATATCAGTGTACTAGTAGTATACTTGTAAGTGTACTATTTCAATACTCCTTGGGACTAAATTGGCCCACTTTCTAGTACATAAAAGCATACGTTTAAATATACTTTAAGTATAACAGTAGTATACTTAAATGTCATTTTAAGTATATTTCTGAGAAGTACATAAAGCCCATTTCTGAGAAGTACATACAAAGTAGCCTAAAAGTATACTTTACTATTTTTAGTTTAAAAGAAGTATACCAATAGCACACTTGAATAAACTTCTTTTTCGTAAGGGTAAGCTAAAACTCTCTTTCATAAATTGACAGTTCAAAAGTTAGCAAAAGGTAAATACGCTGTCAATGATCGTAAACTTCTTGTGTGTGACTCTGAATGACACAAACTTAGCTACCGGTCACTAGCAGGGTGAGAAGAGAAATACAGTTTGTGAGGCAGAAGTCAGAGGGAGTGCACTAATGCACAGGGTTTCCTGTGAGGGTAACGAGTACCCACAGTTCCCTGCTGAGAGAGGAAGTAGAGTGTAAATAGAGGGATTCCCACCTCGGCAGTGCAGCCGTTGTCATTGAGATAAGAATGGAAATTTCACAATGGCTGCCGTTTGGGGATTCCGGCCTCCTGTTCTCTCCCAGACGCTTGCCTTGCCTGTTCAAATATCTTTTGGGTTTGCCTTCTTGCCTGGTGGGAGATTCTGCTAGTTAAACTTGGTGCAGGCATGAGAGTCACGAAGCACAGGAAATTCTGGTGTTTGTTTTTATAGTTAGTCTGACACAAAAACCATACTGTGTCTGATAATGTAAACGGGGACATAGTTGCTAATAAGTGATTACTGAAGATGCTAAAGTCTGCATGAAATAGAAATTAACCCTATTTTCTAAATCATATTGACCTTATTGTGAATAAAGGCCTGTTCACACCAAGGATGGAAACTATAAAGATAATGATTATAATTTATAGAACTATTATTAATTATAGTTCTAACAACCGTTCTCAATATTAAAGAATAGCAGAGTTCACACCATCGCTATAACAATAAAGGCACAGAGAAATAATATAATTGGAATCACTTTCAGAATGAATTTTTTTTTCAGCTGATGAACGATACAAACATTGACACCCAATCAGAATTAATCCTACTATCATGAGCTTGAGAAATTAAAGCGGCAGATGAAAGTGCACTTAAAATAAACAGACGATATCGTCTGCTGGTGTGGATGCTAATATAGTTATCTGTATAGTTATCGTTCTTGATGTGAATGGGTCTTAACTCCTTCATGTACTTTTTTAGTCATAAATGTTAATGAAAATGTCTCAATCATTTTGTTGCTTAAGTCCACTTCTTTCTTAAAATTGACTGAAATCTTGCTTTCAGATCTTCCTGCATCCAATCAACAACCGAAATGTGTGCCCTAAATTTTTTTCCTTTTATTTTTTTTCAATAATTTGTTCTACTTGGATACACAGAAAGAAAGAAACTGTCACTACTTCAATTTTATTGTGACTTTAAATGTAAAGAGTGTATTTTTGATGTTAAATGCAATGTTTTTGCTCTTTTTTTAGCATCACAACCAGCCCAACACAGCAACAATGGCTCAACCAATGGTGTGAGATTGGGACGGGGCTATATGTTTGACCCACCAATGGAAGACAGGAGAAATATTCAGGAAAACTTTTTAAAAATGGCGCAAGTGGCACAGAAATTACTCACTTCAGATTTAACAAAAGAGCTCATACATAAAGAAAAGCAGCACTAAATTAAATCGCAAAGCTTTTTAAAGCTCTATTTATACCCCTCGGCAACAGAATCTTTGCAGCTTATTAGAATGGCAGCCTATTATGATTTAGGGGCCTTTTCAAACATGTCAAAAGAGTCAGCTGGTGCTGCTACAACACCTAAAAGATCCAAATCTAAATCCTTTGTGAATTGATTCAGCTCTTTTGAATATTTAATGTTAATGTAATGGCTTGGTGTAACAAACCAGACCCAAATCTCAATTTACCCTGTCAAGCCGTCATTGATTTAATTTCAGGATTTATAGAAACATTCTCCTTTCCTGGAGGCAAGGATAAACGACATTGGTATAAAGAGCAGGCGAGGCGTACTGTGAGATTTTCTTTCTCCTTTTTACATTTCAAAGCATCTAACTATCTCATTTGAATTATTTACTCGGGCACGTGATGGAGAGCCCAGCAGAAGGGTATTGATTGGACTGATTTAGGACCTGCTGCTTGGCTAAATGCAATTTTCTGCTGCGCTGATGCGAGTGTGGGAGGTCTGGCCATTTTGGAGTCCATCGTAAAATAAAAGGCATCAATCAATCAGTATGGGTGTGAAAACCTGCTCTGGTTATTTAGCTAAACACAGGCAGCTAAATGGCGACGGCGGTATAGTCATTTGCTATTCAATAAATGCACACAACAAAAGGATTGTACAGTTTTAGGAAAACCTAAACCTAGTTAGCAGTAGGCAGATGACTTTTAAGCAACTTAACTAAAATGAAATGACCAATTTGGAATGCTAACAAAATTGATTTCAGTAGAGTTTGGTGTTAGCATGTTGCTAAGGTAACAATATTCTAATAAGCATAAAAATAAACCACACACAAATAATAGTATATTTTTAAATTGATTCAACTATTTAGGATTGAATGTAATGCATTTACAGTTCATTGTAATGCATTCTCAGATTGCGTTCACTGCAAAGTATACAATGCCGCCTTGAACTTGGCCAAAAGAATTATGTTAGCATAATTATGCTAACTGCCTACTGGAACAGCATAGTGCCTTAAAATAAAATACTGCAGGAACAAAGCCTTAAACACCGTATTTCTTTGCCATACTTCAGTGCTCATATTCGAAAATATAGCTGACAGTTCTTTAAGGGCACTTTGGGAAAACAATTCGGTAACACTTTAGAATAATGGTCCGTTGTTAACAAGTAACTATGCAGGAAGTAATAGGTAGTACTACATTAACACTTAACTTAATACTATTAACTAATAGAGAAGCCAGATTAACTAAGCAGTAAGTAGTAGCAAATTTAGGACAAAGGTAGTTACTTATTAGATATTTGATAATTACTAAAAAAATATATCCTTATTGAGAACTACTTGGGAACTATGATCAATTAATAAAGAATAACCAATTAATTACTAATAACAACAGTAACGTCTTAAAAGTGAACAATTGGGTTCTTTGTGGAAACTAATTTATGAATTTGATATCCCCCAAATAAGTCGGCTACAGGTTGAAATTGTGACTACTACTCTTACCAAAGGATGGATGTTCAAACTTAAACATAGAATAATAATAAAATAATGGTCCAGATCACTAGTAGTTCCTGCAGGCTGACAAGGTAACGCTTGAGTAATTAGTGAGAGGCTAATGTATTTTTCACTTTAAAGCTAAAGTGCTACTAAGGAACTACTAGTGATCTGGACCATTATTTTAAAGTGAAAAACATGTTAACTCCTCGGTAATTACTCACAAGTAAATTAATAAGTTAAATAACATATTTTATATCTGACATACTGTACAGTCATACATTTGTGTGAAGCACTAGTGATATTTTACCAGTTGCTTGGATCAAATATCTAATAAGGAACTACCTTTGTCCTAAATTTGCTACTACTTACTGCTTAGTTAATCTGGCTTCTCTATTAGTTATTAGTATTAAGTTAAGTGTTAATGTAGTACTACCTATTACTACCTGCATAGTTACTTGTTAAGAACGGACCATTATTCTAAAGTGTTACCTACAATTCTATAGTTGCCAAACTGCAGTCCGCACTGAGGGGACAGGAGTGATGATTAAGAGAATAGCCAGAGCGGGTCAAAGGATCATCTGTCCCTCTCCCTTCTCAGGCCAATGTGCACAGATCAATACATAATATCTTACAAATTGAAATCGACCTGGATCGACCCAAAGAGGTGGGAGCCTTGCTCTGCGATTTGTAAACAGCTTTTCTGCAAATCCTGATGATCAGCGGGGAAGAAGCGCATATGTGCGTGTACGTGTTTGCGTTTTGGGGAGTATAAATAGGTTTGTGACATATGGACAATGTGAGTAATGGAAACAGAGAGGGAAGTACGGCATCAAATGCACACATTCACAAATACTCTTAATTATTCACATAGCGTATAAGCTGCAATGCTGTGCTGGAGAGTTCCTGTTTCTGACTTCCTCTTTTACCACCATAAACATGCCTGTTTTAAGGCTAGTTCACGCTGCTTCAACAAACACCAGCAGGGTTAAAGTGCTAGTTCGCTTAAAAATGCAAACTCAGTTATCATTTACTTACTCTCATGTCTAAAAGCTAACAAAAAAGCATGATAATTGCATTATAAAAATGGTTCATATGACTCGTGTGCAAATATTCTAAGTCTTTTGAAGCCATATGATAGCTTTCTGTGAGAAACAGACTGAAACTTAAGTTAAGGCGTAGTCACATTAGCCAAACTTCTGCAAAAATTAGCAGATAAAGTACTTCCATTGTCACTAGTGTATAGTGTACATTTTGGTCTGTTTCTTCCAAACCAAGTGGCTTTATATTGGTTAACGTGGTGAATTTGCATGCTTAAAGTTCAACAAACGTGAATCCAATGCGAAATCGTGTCAGTAATTTTTGCCTCACATGTCCCTGACACAAAAATCCAGACTGTGTGGATTTTTATTGAAATGATTGCATTTTGCACAATACAGAATTTCGCTGTAAATGGCAACGGAAAATGTGACTGCACCTTTACTTATTGAAAGTTTTGACATTAGCATTATCTTTCCTTTTGCATTTATGAGAGCAATAGCAATGTCCAATTCATGAACAAACCATTCTTTTGAGTCATATCTTTGAATCACTTTATCTGGTTCACAAAAATGATCTGGCCTGCGTTTCTCAAAACATTGTAAACTTAAGTAGACATAGAAACTATTGACCCCAAAGCTGTCTATGATCCACTTGAGCTCAAAACATCAGTTTTGACATGAATGCCTCTCACAAAGATATCACATCTACAGTCACTGCAGCTTTAAGGCAAAATTGCAAAAAATCGCAAAAATGTGGCTGAAAATTCTATTAGCAAATTGTGTAAATTCCTCTTCATTATACAGGTTAATGGTGCTCTCAATGCATATGTGGTTTCAGTCAGTTTCAGTGCCAAAGACTTGGTTAAATGCAGTGTTATGAAACCAAATGGGGGTAAAGCTGCTGCAACAAGGTCAACTGATTAAATGCAATAGTGTCCCTGTCTATACCTATATGTGCACATATACGTGTCTTTATTCCAGAGTGCGTGTCAGTGTGTGTGTAAATGTGAAACTAGCTGGGTTCCAGCGACGTGTCTGATGAGCTCTTTGGGTGAGATGACTGTTTCTCTGAAGCTGTTCAGATACTTACCAGAAACCATTTCAAAAACCTTTAAAAAAAATTTCGGACATGATTTGAAAGGAGGAAGGCACATGCACACTTATCTCTAGTACAACACTTTTTGTTTTTTCAGAAACCACAAAGAGTCATTTCATAAATAACCGCATGATGCATTTCTCAGGGTTAAAGCGCAACTACGATAATTGTCGCAATGCTTGCAATCTTTGCGTCGCATTAGAATAAATGGGCTCTCATGTCGGCGTTGGCGTGCAGGTTGTTTCTGCATATGCTCGCCAAGGTTAAAGGCACATTCATTTGAGTCTATCCAATTGACGTCTTGCGATCGATCGAACAGAGAGGCTCTGGGCCAAGCAGCACACCTACTCCCATGAGCCTTGGAGCACAGTGTCCGTCACCCCATCGGTCACACGATCGCCGATGTCTGAAAGACCTTCTTTACATTCTGCACCGACCCGCTTAACAAAATCCCTATTGATTGAACCTCCCCCCTTTCCATAGAAAGGCGAAGACAGCACTCCGGGGTTCTTGAATGATCCCTCCATGAACAATTAAATCCAACTGAGAAGTGTTTATTTTGAAGCCTGGCAAATGTTCCTCAGATGCTAGAGACCTTTCTTGTTGCCCAGAGGGACTGAATTTGGTGGATATTAAGTCTCTGATGGAGACGTGTCTGAAAGTAGGTCATCAAAATGATGTGGCGAAAAAAAAATGGTCTGAATTTAAATCTTTCAGTCATTTATTACGTGCAGTAGAGGCTGATGCAACAAGCTAATCTGAGAAACTTTGAAGGTACAAAATGCACACAGTGGGAATAGATACATGTATTGCACAAGATTTCATTGAGTAAACACACCCAATGTTTTGGGGTGGCTAACATTTTGAAGGTGTGAAAATATTTTGACAGCTGAATATGCCAAGGATCTGATTTGTTTTATTAGGTACTCATAATTCTTATAAATGGCAGGGCGATTTAAAGGTCACATATTTTACACCTTTCTGGAGTTTTATTTTAAGTATTGATGTCCTTAAGAATATATACTTGCGGTATACAGTAAATACCAAAAACCATCTCAATATATTAATAAACCATCTCTCAAGAGCTCTGCAAAGAACAGGTCGATTTTGGCCTGTCTAATTAATATTCATGAGCCTCTCTTCTGATTGGCCTGTTGTTTTCTGAATGACGCACGGTCAGGTCAACCACAGGTAACTAGGGTCATGTATGCTGTAGCCTGCTGTGGATTGTAAGGTCAATAGAAACACCGGTAATGATGGTCACTGCTGAGGGAAATGTTGTCCAGCCTTACATGTTTGAGCCGAACTCAGACCCCGAATCGGCGACAACAGGAAACAACCAACCACCTCCTCAAGTGTATGGCGTTTGAGGTAATTTATGAATTACACAAGCCGTGTATGGCGTTTGAGGTAATTTGTGAATTAGCATAGACATATAGTCTAAATAAAACAATTTGCAACTGTTACTATTAATACACTTGTATACAAAACTTTGTATTATGCTTGTTATAGAGTGTGTGACGTTGTCACAGCGACCGTCACAGCCCTACTGTGCAATGAAGTAGTTTCCTGACATCCAGACTGAACAGCGTTTTCTCGACATGTTTCCGTGTTGTTGTTGCTCAGCAATGGCATGGACGCGTTGTTGTCTGGGAGTTTGGCAAAAGGAGAGTGGAACTGTAAGCAGTGCTCGGTGGTGACTAAAGGCGGTGACTGAGTAGTTCTGATGTCACCTTTTTACGGAAGTCACAACGGTTCGTGAAAAATCACAGCTACTTTATGCAGGCTGTGTGCATTTGACTGTGGATTGACTGTTTTGAAACTTATATGGTAGTTACATAGTACCTAGACCTCAGTTGTCATGAAAAAAGCCAGGAAATTTCAATTTTGACAATATGGGACCTTTAAACAAGTCGACTCAAAATACTGAAACTATTTACGTGAATAGACATTCCTGCTTTTACTGCATACAATTTGTTGCATGTTATTTCAAAGAAATGATTCTTTGCAATCATTCATCATCCTCTGTAGCTAGTTTACTTTTCAGCTGACATTACCAGTCCTTTTCAACCCCTCACCTCCAACCACCTGGCTTCATTCTTGGAGGTAACTCCTACTTTTTATGATCCAATCAATTCCTGATCAATGGGTCAAAGTTTGGCCAGTTACCATGAGCTGGTTAGTGCCTGCTGGTATATGTTGCAACTACACCATCTGGACCCAAAAAGCATGTTTTTCCATTGATGGCCATTGTATTTTTTGAATGTAATAATAATCTATTGCAAATATTTCTAATTTTTTTTTTTTCCTTATTGAAGTTTATTTTCACCACAGATTATCTCACAATTCTGACCTTTTTCGCAGAACTGCAAGTTTACATATCACAATTCCAATTTTTTTTTTTAGAGTTTCTCAAACATTTTTGTTTTGTTTCCACCATGAAATAAAAAATATTAAGTTTATATCTCACCATTTGGACTTTTTTTTTTTCTCAGAATAGGTTTATATCTCACAATTCTGAGTTTATATCACACAGTTTAGTTTTTTTCCCCCTCAGAATTACAAGAAAAAAGTCTGAATTGTGAAGTCACAATTACCTTTTTTTTCATTCCATGGCAGAAATTACCTTCCATAGAGTACAAACAGTCATAAAATTAGTTGCAAACTAAATTTCATATCAGCCTTAAACTTGAAATACAGGTAAACCAGTCAACAGTCTTAACCATTACCATTAAAATAAATGACTTGACATTAGATGCTAAGCATTTTATCTGTTTACCCAGTGGGACATGGCTACTGGTTCTTCACACATCAAGCCAGAAATGCTTTAGTATGTCACTCAACCCCCAAAACCTTTACACACACAGCACCTGTCCTTAGTCCTTCATCAGCGTATTTCTGTGAGCTGAAGTGGGTGGGTGGGTGTTAAGACAGGGCTGTATGGGAAACCAAGCTGTCCACAAGATTATCACAGAAGAGGACTAACCGGGGTGGGGGGTGGATCGTGTATAACGAGGAAAATCCAGACATATAGATGGAGGGGCCTCATGGTGTGGATGACAGAGTTTTGGTTCCCTCTCTCAGCTTCTCTTTCAGTCATCAGCAAACAGACAACACAACAAATCATACCTCATTTCAGTACCCAGAAGACTTTGCCCAGATGACATTTCTTTGATTGCAGCTTGAAAGGAAACCACTGACTCATATTATTCATTCAAATCAAGTCTACAAGAATCTAGAGCATAAATTTCCAGCGGACTCGTGATCCCAGCGCTGTTCATCGAGCCGCTTGGTTATTGAGAGAAGACCCGGCGGTAAAGGTCAGAGGAAGGTCACCGGGAACGGGCATCACTCAGGTTCTCCTCATTGATCGAGACTGCAAATAGCTTTCAGCTCTTTATGACACTAGCGCAGTACAATTAACAAACAAACATTCAAAATCACTAGTGAAGATGACATTTACAGCCATTTTTTTTGTTTACAGTCTGGTAATTGCTTTGTAATAGACAGCTTTGAAAAACAAACCTTTCCTGTACAGTCCATATTGGGAAAAACTGATTTTCATATTTAAAATATATTTAAAAGTATATAAAATATATTTTTAAAAAACAAAAAAGGAATACAGAGTTTGTTACATTTCTTTTAAATATATGTATATTTTCCCAAATATATCTTCAAAATATATTTAGCATTACATAAAATTCCTCTAAACATATTTATATTTTCCAAAATAAATCTTCAAAATGCATTTTCCATTACATACATTTCCTCAAAATATCTATTTTAGGATTAGAAATGCATTTTCTTGCATTTTAGCTATATTTCGGCATGAAGGATTTAACTAAATATATTTTCAATTTGAAAAACATATTTCCTTAAGCTATGCCATTTACAACATATATTTAGCATTTATTTGAAGTATATTTTGGTCAGAGAAAAATACAGCTTTGCCGCATGAAAGTAAACCGAAATACTATTATGAAGCTCACTATGTCAGTTCATTAATCAAAGAATGCTGTTAAACAGTCTTAAAAGAGCACCATCTGCTTTTTAACTTGTGTTGGAGGTTATGCCAGAGAGACAAAAAAAAATCCCTTATATTTAAATGCCCAACCTGAAAAAAGACTTTCTGAGAAGACAGTGCTTTTCCAAACATCAGGCCATGGCTCTCTTGTAGCATTTCTGAGCGAGCACTCTAAAGTTCATCCCCTCCTTTGTTTATTTTTTGTCTTCGGCAGCTGTTCTCACTCGCTCTCTCTGTGCGCGAAATGACGTCAAAAGACAGCGATTCGCGAGAGCTCTACCAGGGCTCCTTCTTTCAGTTTGTTACCATAGCAGCCGTTCCCACTTCCTGCCAGAGTTTGGTTTCCTGTGTTCATTCATTTCTTTTCTCTCTCTTTCTCTTTTTTTTTCTCTAGGCCTCTGTTTACAGTACCATAAAAGGACCTTGGTGCATTAAGTCGAAGGATCCTGGCTCAATGGAATCGGGACGTCAGATCCCATCCATGCTGTTCCTTGGCATGGATTGTAATAAAAAAAATATATTTTTAGAGTGGTTCTGATTGTGCAAAAGCTGCCACCACAATGCTAGAATGCCATGGGTGGTTGCCAGAGCTTTGTTATGCGGTTGCTAAGGTGTTCTGAGTGGTTGCTAGAGTCTTCTGGGTAGTTGCTCAAGGGTCAATTAAAATATGCTATTTTTCACCATTTTTTTTAACAGTTTATGGACAAATATGTTTAAAATCACTTGAATACACCTCTTCTGTGGGGCATAAAGTCAAAAATGTCAAGGCGATACAATTGTACTGATACTGAATCATATAATGAGTAAAATACATGTTTATGTGTTCAAGGTGTAAAGATAATATGCTATTTAATTACACTACATGATATTTTTAGCGTAATTAAAGATGAACTCTTCTTGACAATGGTAAACGTTTTTCAAAACCAAATGAAACCAACATGAATACAAAGAGTTCATTTCTATTGGGCTGTTCACACTTTCCCATTGTATGTCTATATAAATATATGCTAGACAGACATTTTTGACTGTTGCACTCCTGCCTTTTGCAGCATCTCATGGCGTTCCTAAAATGCGGCAATCAAGATAAAAGTAGTTCAAGTTTTTAAAACGTATCTCTAGACCTTGTGGTTTTCATTCCACTGCACTGTGCTTCTAAAAGGAAAAACACGTTCTTTGCAAACCGCCCTTAAGGAGGTTATGCCAGAGAGACAAAAAAAAATCCCTTATATTTAAATGCCCAACCTGAAAAAAGACTTTCTGAGAAGACAGTGCTTTTCCAAACATCAGGCCATGGCTCTCTTGTAGCATTTCTGAGCGAGCACTCTAAAGTTCATCCCCTCCTTTGTTTATTTTTTGTCTTCGGCAGCTGTTCTCACTCGCTCTCTCTGTGCGCGAAATGACGTCAAAAGACAGCGATTCGCGAGAGCTCTACCAGGGCTCCTTCTTTCAGTTTGTTACCATAGCAGCCGTTCCCACTTCCTGCCAGAGTTTGGTTTCCTGTGTTCATTCATTTCTTTTCTCTCTCTTTCTCTTTTTTTTTTCTCTAGGCCTCTGTTTACAGTACCATAAAAGGACCTTGGTGCATTAAGTCGAAGGATCCTGGCTCAATGGAATCGGGACGTCAGATCCCATCCATGCTGTTCCTTGGCATGGATTGTAATAAAAAATATATATTTTTAGAGTGGTTCTAGCAGCCGTTCCCACTTCCTGCCAGAGTTTGGTTTCCTGTGTTCATTCATTTCTTTTCTCTCTCTTTCTCTTTTTTTTTCTCTAGGCCTCTGTTTACAGTACCATAAAAGGACCTTGGTGCATTAAGTCGAAGGATCCTGGCTCAATGGAATCGGGACGTCAGATCCCATCCATGCTGTTCCTTGGCATGGATTGTAATAAAAAAAATATATTTTTAGAGTGGTTCTGATTGTGCAAAAGCTGCCACCACAATGCTAGAATGCCATGGGTGGTTGCCAGAGCTTTGTTATGCGGTTGCTAAGGTGTTCTGAGTGGTTGCTAGAGTCTTCTGGGTAGTTGCTCAAGGGTCAATTAAAATATGCTATTTTTCACCATTTTTTTTAACAGTTTATGGACAAATATGTTTAAAATCACTTGAATACACCTCTTCTGTGGGGCATAAAGTCAAAAATGTCAAGGCGATACAATTGTACTGATACTGAATCATATAATGAGTAAAATACATGTTTATGTGTTCAAGGTGTAAAGATAATATGCTATTTAATTACACTACATGATATTTTTAGCGTAATTAAAGATGAACTCTTCTTGACAATGGTAAACGTTTTTCAAAACCAAATGAAACCAACATGAATACAAAGAGTTCATTTCTATTGGGCTGTTCACACTTTCCCATTGTATGTCTATATAAATATATGCTAGACAGACATTTTTGACTGTTGCACTTCTGCCTTTTGCAGCATCTCATGGCGTTCCTAAAATGCGGCAATCAAGATAAAAGTAGTTCAAGTTTTTAAAACGTATCTCTAGACCTTGTGGTTTTCATTCCACTGCACTGTGCTTCTAAAAGGAAAAACACGTTCTTTGCAAACCGCCCTTAAAGGAGTAGTTCACTTCCAGAACAAAAATGTACAGATAACGTACTCACCCCCTTGTCATCCAAGATGTTCATGTCTTTCTTTCTTCAGTCTTAAAGAAATTATGTTTTTTGAGGAAAACATTTCAGGATTTCTCTCCATATAATGGACTTCTATGGTGCCCCCGAGTTTGAACTTTCAAAATGCAGTTTAAATGCAGCTTCAAAGGGCTCTAAACGATCCCAGCCGAGGAAGAAGAGTCTTATCTAATGAAACTATCGGTTATTTCCTAAAATTTTTTACAATTTATATACTTTTTAACCTCAAATGTCTATGTCTAGCTCTGTTTTTTTCCAGTTCAAGACAGTTAGGGTAGGTCTAAAAACGCCCATCTCATTTTCTCCTCCAACTTCAAAATTGTCCTACATCGCTGCAGAAGTACCAACCCAGTGTTTACAAAGTGAACATGCAAAGAAGATCAAACGCCCCTTTACAAAAAATGGTAAAATAGAGATGTAGGACGATTTTGGAGGAGTTGGAGGAGAAAATGAGATGGGAGTTTTTCGACATACCCTAACTGTTATGAACCGGAAAAACAGACTTCAAGCAGAGCTAGACAAGACGAGCGTTTGAGGTTAAAAAGTATATAAATGTTAATTTTTCTTTTTTCTTTACTGATAAAATAACCAATCGTTTCACTAGATAAGACTCTTCTTCCTCGGCTGAGATCGTTTAGAGCCCTTTGAAGCTGCATTTAAACTGCATTTTGAAAGTTCAAACTCGGGGGCACCATAGAAGTCCATTATATGGAGAGAAATCCTGAAATGTTTTCCTCAAAAAACATAATTTCTTTAAGACTGAAGAAAGAAAGACATGAACATCTTGGATGACAAGGGGGTGAGTAC